>NW_013666475.1:238724-241842 GCF_000517525.1 Limulus polyphemus
CCACTCGCACCATTTGAATGTTAGTTAGAGATACACACCTGTTATGTAATCCCACTTTCAAGAACTTTTCTTGCAGGAAAATGAATTGACTTCTGACTAATACGTTTCAAATCCTAATCATCTGCACATGGTGGAAACTAAATATGGTGGGAAAAGCATTATGCACTCTATATATTCCCCTCTGAAGTACAGGAGAACACGGAAAGGAATTCACAAAATTTCATGTTCACTGATTTTTAATTGAAGAATGCAATATACTCGTACCCTTTCAGTTATTGATAACAAATGTCTTGGCTGTTATGTATAAAGACATAATTTGAGTTTGTGCATTAGATATACGTGTAAAAAAGATCACATGCTTAAAAAGCTCCAAATGGACATACCCAAAATATCTCTTGATACTTTGTGTTTGGGGGTATGATCTAATCAAATTATATACTTCCATGATGGATTTTAGACTAATCATTTTATTTACTCAAAAATTTTTAATTATTGTCTTGAAAATAAACAACTGTAAAGGAGAATACATGATTACAGCAACATGTTATTTTGGATATTTTAATTCTTGAAAAAGTAATGGGACAATCAGCTAATAATAATAATTTTCAAAACATAAATGTTTACTAATTAATTACAATAATGGTTTGAGTCATACATACAAGTTTTGTGTTATTGCTTCGAGATTAAATTCTTCTACTGGCGACATTCTACTTTTAACACCCCACCACCGTTTATTTCCTTGGTTTGCTGTAAAAACTTAACACAAACTCAACATATATGTTTAGAAAGCTCTGTCCATCATCTGTCATTTAGAAATTAATTACATGTTTATGTAAGGTATGTACTCAGAGAAATTTGCCCCAGAACACTGGCAACATCAAATTGGACATTTAAGAAATCCTGGCCCACTAGAAGAGTGCTTCTTCCACTCTTCAGCCACAGCCACCTGTTCCCATGCCATTTTGGCCATCAAGTCATGAGCAGAAAGAACCCCATTTACTTTTTGTTTTAACTTTTTAGTTATAATTGACCACTCTGGTGGGATTTGCTCTACATCATTCTGGCAATACAGACTAGATGACATCCATTATGAGATGCTATGTGATCTGTCCTGTCTCTATCAACCTTTTGTTCTTTCAATGGGATTTGACAGGTGGAGGCACCACATTTATGTGCCTGGCTTTTGTCAACCTCTTTTAAGCCTGGAAAAGATCCCAAGTTTCATTCTAATTATAGACATTTTATATTGACTAACTGTCTGTCAAAACTTCTGGAGAGGATAGTTAATTGACACCTTTTTTTGGTTCCTTGAATCAAACAACTTTCTCTCCAACACCCAGTTTTGTTTCTGGAGAAAGCAATCCACTGTGGGCCACCTGATTTGGCTAGAAACATCAATGAGGAAAGCCTTTCTCAAGAGGGAGCATCTTGTTTCTTCTTTTTTTATCTTGAGGAGGCTTGTGACACCATCTGGAGATTTGGTATATTACAGGACCTACATTTATATGGGTTATATTGCAGTTTACTTATTTTTATCTAAGTTTTATCAAGGAGGCCATATCATATCCATAAGGAATCAAATCATACACAATTCTTCCCAAAGGAGCATGGAGTGCCTCAGGGCTGTCTTGAGTGTCATTTATCATTAAGATCAGTGCCATCATTATATAGTTAACTATAGTTGAATACAGCTTCTATGTGGATGACTTCAGATTTCATACCAGACATCAAATATAAAAAAAGTTATTAACTGGACCACTGCAAATTGTCATAATCTAAAATGATTTGCAAGCATTTCTACTGCCAGTGAAGATTGCACAATTCCAAGGTGGCTGAAACAAAGTTCTTAGAACATTGACAATGAGCTGTCTTTTGTTCTATTTATAAAGCAGCTTGATGTCAGGTGTACAAGGGCACTGAACATTCTCCATGACCTCTCTTAAATATATTGGGAACAAGTAGATGTTCTCTGCTCAAGATCTTGTGTGCTCCAATTTGATTTAAACTGTACAATGAATCTCTTGGTTTGTGACTCATTCAGGAACTTCACTGAAGATGTTGGACTCTGGGCATCATCAGGAATCTTTCTGCACTTATCCAGTCCAGTGTTTGTACTCTGAATCCTATGAACCTTTACTTCAGATGTTTACAACTTTATCTGCAGTATGCTGCAATGCTCTGACCACAGCCATGGCATTACTTTGTAATGTCTTCATTCCTCAATGAATTTTCATTTTGCAAACAGTCTGCAATTCATACTTTTGGCTTTTATGTGTCATACAGAGATGAGAAAATCACTGAAAGCTTGGGGGTATGGGGGCCAGGGGATTTTGCCTCCTTGAAGCTGAAAGATTTTCACACTCAAAAATGCATTTGAAGCCCTTTTGTCACTCCTCCATTGTCTCACCCTTCATGTTTTTCAGTTCGATTTGGACATCTATATCCATCCATGTGTACCTCCAAATCTTTCTACAATTTTTAATTGATCTCTTGAACCTTATGGTGTTCCTTGTCCTCAATTCTATTCAAAACTCAATTCATTTTAGCAGATACTATCGATGCTCAGAAGTTACACAAAATTTTTACTCTATAATGCAACTAGATTAGGAATGATTTAGAACTTAATCAAACAATCATCAGCAAAGCAAACTTATGAGCATGTACAATTTAGTAAAATACTGTAAGAAATAGATCAAATATAAAAATGAATGAAGTTTAGATCATCAGAAAAATTTAACTTCTCAAGTGTAAAGGTTAAATATTTAATACAGAAAAAATAAAACTTTTGAAGTAAAATATGGCTACTATTCACTGTTTTTTTAAATATACACCTGGAAAAAAGTTAAGCACCTCCGTGTTTTTTTCAAGTGATTCAGATTCGACGTTCTTGTGACTGATTATAAATTACCATTCAATCTAAACGTGTTTATCAAATGAAATTATGCATTATTGGGCACAAGAAAACAAGATTATCACCAATAAAATAACAATTTTTAATTTACATATCATGACATCAAAATATGGACAGTTTTCACGCTTAAAATTATCTTTAATAAGTATTGTCAGTGAAAGCTCAAAAACGTTATTGAATTGTCAAATCACATTACAAGATATCAAT
>NW_013666475.1:242842-256648 GCF_000517525.1 Limulus polyphemus
CGCCTCTGATATCCGTCTTGCCATTCTTACTTAAAATGATTTTGCATTCAGAAATTCGGGACTTAAATACAGATTTGATGCACAAGAAAATAGTGCATATTGAACGTGAAGAAGGGAGCAAGTTGCACATGGGGAAAAAAACGCGCCTGATTTAAATGTCACACCTGAACGCTCACATCCTTTTAATTATGTTTGAAATTATGAACATTGGACAACATCATGAAAATTAAACCTTATTTTCAATAAGCAATCCTGAAAAATATTTGGGGGTGCTTAACTTTTTTCCAGGTGTATATAAAATGACTTGCCAAAGCACTAGAACTGAAAGCAAGTGATATATTTTTATGTTGAAATCAAATACATGAAGATTGCTGTATGAATTTACAAATAATTTAGAATCTTACTAACAATATTTTCAGTTTGGCTTGTGACATTTCTGATTGCCCATGATTCTTTCTTTGTAAGGTATTACAATATTATTTCCATTTCATTAATTGAAATTTATTGGGTTAGGTATTAAACAAAAGGTTTTGTGGTAAAGACCACAACCAAATACAATGTAAAAGTAGAATGGAATATTTGTAATGAGAATAATAGTTTAAAATTAAAATGACAACACTTTTAATTGTGTATTACTCTGTAAGGGTATTTTGTTAGTATGACCATTTATCCCTTACATTTGTCGAATGCTCCGTTTATTTGTACAGTATATGTACCAAGTAGACTGATCGTGATCCCTGAAGATTCAGAATAATACAGTTGTGTTTAAACTGAACAGTTATTTCTAAAGTAGTCAGGATTCAATTACCTCCAGTAACCATGTGAAGATTGTTACAAGAACTGTTGTACTGGTAGCCACAACCATTTCAAACTTTATCTTGGGTTCTAACAGCAAAGTATGGCCTCATAAATGCTTGTAGTGATCTTTTGAGTGCATTTTAATATTTCTATGTATTAACAGACTGAAAATATGAAGTACATGCCCTCTTTGTGTTGTTCTAATGTCAATGCTGATGTACATGGAGTATGTTGGAGGAGTATTCTTCTAAATGGTGTTGGGTAGTCATTTCCTCTCAATAATATGTTTCTGCTGTAATTAATAAAGACCTTTCCAAAACAATGCAACAGATCACAATATTGGGCAAGGAGTATACACTCCACCCTTGATACTGTTGTAATCTAGAACCATTACTGGCCATGCATAGTAAAATAATAGAACAATACTTTTCCCTTTTGAGTATAATATGAAGTGAATTCACATAGAGCAAATTCAGTTGAAACCCTGCACATCCTCATCACCATCTCAGATGGAAGTTCAACTTCATCTTATTGGTTGCATGTCCACTAGTTTTTGACAACTTTAAACTTGTGTTAGATGTGTCACAAATTAATTTTGATGTCAGATTTTCTACATTTGCTTGGAATATACTGTTTCAAGGTAATCCTTCATGAAATACGACTTGTTGCTCACAACTGGTAATATTTTCTGATGTTACATAACACTGCTGAAGAGTCTGCATCCATTCATTGAAGATGCTTGTTATAGGATCACAATTTTCCTTTGTTTGTGTTCATTCTTTGAAATTTGATGAAGTCTTTTTGTATCATTGCATCTGGAAAACTAGTCTACACTTTTTCGATTCTGAAACTTTTTGAGTGCTTCATTATTTAATTTATAAAGACCACAATTTTTAACATTGTAACTGAAAACAAGACAACTACTGCTGTTGTTTTTTTAATGAAACATCAGAGATATCCAGCAATAAACTGTAACTTTGGTATAAATTGATTGGATTTAAGTATGATTAAAGTTTATAGTAGTTTTAAGGATGTACTTTATAATGTATTCAGAATTTATAAAAATCCAACTTGTGCAACATCTTTATGTTTGGTTTAAAACTTCATTTTGTTTTATTGAAAACTGCAAAAAAATGGATGTTTGCCATTTTATTTTCAGCTTATGGTACATGGGCTGAAGTTTATTATCTTGAATTTCCAACTGAAAATAAAACTTGTTTATCGTGATTTTACAACATTAAAAAATATATTGCAGTCACAAAAAGGTGATATTGACTTTACTTTGTGATGAATTGAACTAAATTCCTAGTTAAAAGAATAGTTATTGAGTATAATTGAGCTGTTTCTGGTATGTACTACTAAAATATTTCATAATGATGAAAATGGACAGAACATCAAAAACACTACCATACCCTGTCAATAAGTTTAATACACCAGACTTCAGAACAGTGAACTCTACAAGACTGATTACAGCAAATTTGATTACTTACATTTTTGCCTAAGAATAAAAAAGTTAAACTATCCAGAGAATATGGTAAATTAACTATATAGTTTCATTATAATTCCTGTGTAAACACTTTTCTACTGCTAGAATTTATGTCCCTATTTAGACCTTGTAATTATATAAAAACAAAATACTGTTTGTAGAATATAGTAGCATATGTGAGGAAGGTATGAAGACAGCTATTAAAAATGCTGATTTGATAACAGTTATTTTGTACTAAATAAGATATCAGCGTATTATGTATTGACAAAGAATACTAGCTTGTTCCAGTGCACAAGAAAATCCAAAACTACTAAGAAATTTGTTAATCATGTTAAAAAAAAGGTATGCAAGGAAAACTGCATGTTGGGCATTTGTCTAAACACTACAAAATCAAAGAGTGACAACAATACTTATCATTAATTTATGACTATTTGTATCATAAAAAAATTCTCAGAAAACTAGATGTTAATTCAAGATGGTGTTGTGTAAAGCTATACAAGGACTATATGCCCTAGATTTTCCTACTTTTGAACTGAAAAACTAGAGGGAAGATAGCTAGTGAACAACACTTGCTGCCAACTCTTGGACTATTCCTATCTCACCAAATAGTGGAACTTAACCATCACTTTTAAGTGTTGATCCACAGTCCCAAAGTGCAGAGCACAATTTTATGTCAACAGCACACAAACCATGAACCCTCAGTAATCACAGTTTGAACAAACTAACCGTTAGGCTATGCCCAAATCAAAACTTAAGAGAAAAAATATTTATAAGGAAAAGTGTTTCTGGACTACTTAATGAAGTATGGAAAAGTCTTCCTTACAAAAACATCTTTAAATATACATTTACTGTTATGGGAAACTTGCACAATGTAAAGTACCAATTCAGACAAAAAGAGCACTGTGAAATATTTCAGGAATGGAGCCTCATTTATCAATAAGAAAGTAATAAATTACCTCTAATGGTCCATAAGAAACTTTGCAAATGAATTAAGCACCAATGATAAATTTCAGTCAGAAAAATGTATTTTCAGTTGTACAAACTATTAAGTGTTTATAGAACTAACCTAGTCTAAAATGCATTTTGTTAGTTACAAGAATTAAAGTTGCATCCTTACAAAGAACCTGTGCAGTCTCTTCTAGTAAGATATACTGTGCATAGGTATCATGAATAGATAAAACTGTTTTATTCAACCCTACTGTTATTATGAGCAGAGTATGATAAAACAGCCATATTTTATCCTTTGAACTTTCCTAACCTAGTACCCATAATGTTTGTAAATTTTGGTTTCTTGTGCACTGGAAATGTTATCTTGAAAATATTTGTAGAAATATCTGAATTTAAAATGTTTTCTTTAATCATAAAGATTTGTAGTGCACTATTACTTGATAACACAGAAAGCCTTAATTACAATTGTATATATTTTTTACATACCATATTCTGCAAACAATACTCTATTGTTAATGTATATTTAACATTTCTAGGACACTCGATTTGAACATTATAAAAAAGAACAACACAGCAATCTTTAAAAAGTTACAAGCAAAAATCACAGTATAAAATTAATTTGGTTAAAACCATATATAAGAAAAGATAAGACACAACTGCTGTTTACAACAGCATACATACACACAGCATTTAACTCCAGTAATGTGCTGTTAATTAAAACAATCCATCCACCATTTTTTGAAGATCTATATTTTGAATTTTTCATATGACATAATGATGACCACACTGTATATACTACATCATTTGTTATATGTGGGATTTATGCATACTTTGAAATTTGCTCAACAGAAGAAATAAGAATTTAAGCTGGTCGCTAAGACTAGCTTACAAAATTTTTTTCTAAGATTTAAACAATGCATTCAAATTATATGTATTACTACTAAAGTGAAAAAAATAGATAAAATAAACAATAACTTAATTAACTGATAATTATAGTTAACACCTGAGGATGCTTTAGTTTAATATAGTAAAAAATAAATGTGAAGCCCAATCCATCATTCAGTTTACTATTTGTCACCAAGTTTTACTGGTTTTGTGGAATTACACCTCTCATCAGTAACCCTAGACAAGAGCAACTTGAAATAATGAAATTAGGCTTCATATAGTGGTGGAGTGTATATTATATGTATGGTGTTTTGAGATGTCTTTTACTCACACAGTGATTATATATTTATGTAGGAATTTCAAGAATTTGCAGCATTGATGCTATTTATTCTTTGACTTAATAATGTTAATAAAAAAGAAAAAAAGATTTAACTTTGGAGGTGCTTATTGATGAGCTATGCATACATTTATTCCAAAAACAACACTAAGTCTGCAATCTGTAACAGTGCATCCATATGTATTATTATCAAATTAGATGGCTAATTTTCTTAAAATAAATTTCTTTAAAAAAATTATAAAATATGGACAAACTGAACTTAAATTAACATTTTCTTTCTAATGAGGTACAGTTGTGTTCCTGAATCCTTCATTTACTTAACACTATTATTAAATCTTGATTTGTTTTACCTATGTTATGCTTCATCCTTTTAACCCTATTCACAAGTCAGTTGTCTTTTCCTGATTATTATGATAGAAAGCTGTAGTTTTTGTTTCAAGGTAAAAAAATGCTATGGTTTTGTATTGGAAATATTTCACTTTCCAATTAATATGATGTTGATATCTTTTCACTCTCCCAAATTCACTGTTATTTTCAAAACATTGTTTTTGTAAGTTATCCAAAGTCTCTTGATATGTTTGATTCAGAAAACAATTATATAACAAATGATACAGATTACCATCAGTTATTGAAACATACTGTTGCTTCAAAGATGATGTAGCAATATTTGTTGTGACAACAACTGTTAAAATGTAATAGTAATTCCTGTGACACGACTATTACATGCTTTAAGATGTAAAATATTTTTGTGATCAGTTTTGTATGTTGTTATATCAGCTTCTGATGGTATTCTTGCAATAAAGATTATTACTCCTAGGTAAATGTACCAGTATTTCTGTCATAACTAGCTACAGATATGTGCACCATAGATTAATGGCAGCTATAAGCTAGTATATTTGGTCAATTAATGGTTGAGATTTAAAATCAAAAATTGAGTATCATAAAAAATGTCATGAATAATGCTTGTAACAAAATAATTCTTACTTCTGTTCTGAAATACTGAGATCAAATAAAGAATAGAGAATGAAAATCAGAGTGCTTTTGTGTCACAAAATCCAATTTAACATTATACTGGAAGTAGAAATATGCAAAGATAAATTGGTGAACAACGATACAAGGTTCAGCCTGAGGAGTGAAGAAACAAAACAGATGCCTAGCACAACATTAACTTGAAAGCAGCAAAAATAGTGGCTGATATAATATAGATAAAATCTCTTAAAACAGACTTTTAGGTAACAGTAAACTTATAAAAGTGGCAAAACTACCAAATATATTTGCAGCAAGCCAATTCCTGAAAACTTAAAACAGTATTCAAGCTGTCTGCAGTTTTAAACAGAACACAAACATTTGTGAATCAGTATATGATATTTGAGAGAATCACAGGATATTACTAGATATAATATCGAAGGCATAATAAATTTGTTTTTAAAACAACAAAAGGTCAAAAAATAGCATCTCAGCATATATTGAGAAAACTGTCCAATAAAAGAAAAAATAGCTTTTCAAAGAGTTGATCCATAAGATGGAATAGCTGGTTGAAAAAGAAATTCAGTAAGAAATACAAGCACTGATACAGAGAAAGTTCCTCATCACAAAAAGCACTAATTTATTAGCAAACCAAACAAGTGTTCATTCAGCAGCAAGTTTGTTACATGGTACATTTTACTCTCAAGTACACTGAGAGCCAGACTGATGTAGAGAATCCTAGAAGCAGGTCCCCATGGGTTTAGAAAACAGAAAGAAAAGACAGAAGAATTGCTCTCATGATAAAATTAATGTTTCCAAGGGTAATAAATTACTAATGAAACTTGGAACTGCATACTTCAGGTCTTTGTCATTATGGAAAAGGAAGAAAAAAATTATATAACTTAGCTTTTAATATTCTTAACATGAATCAGTTCAGGGATTTAAATGGATGTTAGCTATAGTTAAATTCAAGAATGAATCTAATATGCAATTCACAAGTAATATATACTGTAGCTGTAGCTTTTTTAGATTCATACCAGTATTGCTATACCACAATTATCTTGAATTATCATTCGTTACTGAGGTGCAGGATCTAATTGTGCAACTGTCATAATATAAAGGTTGCTGTGTCATTTACTCCATCAAGCTAACAGTAAATAAACACTGGTGAAGATCAACAGTTATTTCCAACTTAAAATTATAACCATTTAACAGCATAAATGATAAAAACTATGCTTCCCATACAGGAATCAAAGCTGTCATAGAATCACAAAAAATGTGTTAATACTAAGACATATTAAGTTCTAACTAGCTTCTGGAACACTAATTTACTTAACCATTTTGAGTTCAGGAAAATATTATTACAAATGCAAAATAACATAACATCCTTGATTTCTTTTCCATTGCATTTCTATTTTCTCAGGGAAAATTACTTTTGAAACACATTTTGAAAAATGATACTTTTAACAAGATACTGGTAATAAATCAAGTCAACAGGAATTTATATGTACATTAGAAAAACATAACTTTCATATTGAAACTGGAAGACAAACATATCAGCTGTCTACTTTGAATCTCTATAAAGTAAACTCGGTCAACAGACTATACATCAAACAGTATTCACTGTGTCATCACACGACCTAAACTTTGTTTAACACAAGTCAGAACACTGAATTACATTAACATCATGTTTTGTTTAAAACAAAACTGAACAATTGTTTCTCTACAAGATCAATGCTTTAAATTTAAAATCATGGTTCACACTGATTTGTATATATTTTGAATTATATGTTTTTTTAATACTTATTCAGTTCTTTGTAATAAAGAAAATTCTGACCACATGTTCCTGTAACAGGCAGCTTCTTCTACCCGAGAGGCTGGGTCTCTCTTAACAACCACTGAAGTGCACCATGTCGTCCCTGCTCCTCTAGAGCCTTACCTACCTTATCTCTACAAAGTCCATGGTATGAGTCCAACCAATCAACCTATAAATACAACCCCAAATTTATATTAGCATGAGTTCTCATCTAAACATAATTAATCTTTGATTAGTCCTCATTGACTCAGATTAACGTGTACAGCATATTTGTTTATGTAATATATATACACACACATACAGGGGCATGTCCAGATATTTTTATAGGGGAGGGGCTCAATGAATGGTAAAAATATGAATAAATCAAATTTACTTTATAGTGAGTGCTTTATTCTTACAATGGGTTTACAAACAGCATCCTTCATGGGTGCCCAGCAGTAAACATATCAACATCCAGTGGAATATCTTTATAGATATTGAGTAATAACAAAGCATTCAGACGATCCTCTTTCATTGTACTCTGCAAATCACTTTTGATTTGCTTAAGTCAAATTTGCTCTTTCCACACTTGCATTTGTGGCTGCTTGGAGAAAACAAGAGCCACAAAATGGTAGCAATATTTGGAAAGTTTGACATTCATAGAGAAGAGAGTTGATCTTACAGTAGAAGGTTTTCCCGATTCTCCATCCCAATGACACTTCCAAAGACTTACCTCTTGATCACATGATAACAAAGCCAGGAGATCACTGACATAATATCACATAAAATCATTCTGTCTTTCTTCACTCAATTCGACGATGTTTGTAGGTAGTAGATAAATCCCATGCATAGCCTGGGTTAAAACTTGACTGAATCTGACTGAGAGTTCCAAAATTAGACTGTCCAGATAGAGTACCAAAACAACCCATCTCAAATACTCTTCTGCAGAGTCTGCCTCTACATTGTTCTGTAGTGTCTTCTTTTTTGCATCACCTCAGCAAAAAATTTCAACCAGTGCTGCCAGTTGGGCCAGTTTTTCCATCTTATTAAATATACTGTGAAACTCCTCTTTTGAGTTTGATCAAATCTCCTTGAGCTGATCCTCCACCAAGTTAACCTTTTTCGAAAGCAGAGACAACATCCATAGTGCTTCCCTGAAGCAAAATGCTCAATGACTTAGTGAACCCAAGTGAAAATAAGGCACACTAAAAAGAAACAATGAATGAAGTGGTATTTACTTGACTGTAGATACTATTTGCTTCTGTGAAAGTCTTGCCATCTCAATCTGATCATAGTTGCTTTGTAGTAATATCCTCAAGACAAGTAACCAATAAATCTCTGGAGGTGTTCCACATTCTGTATGTCGCTCAACCCACTGTCTCACAGAGTATTTTGACTTTTTTGAGCTTTATCTAAACAGAAACCTCTTCAGTGATTCACGTGATGGTATGTTCAAGCTCACAAGAGTGCTTTGGTGAATACTTAAAAAATAATCCAAAAGACTTCAGTGTTGAGAGCATGTTGTGAACTTCAGATAGTGAGCAAGACTTGGATAAGGCCAAGCTCGGATCGTGACTGGAGCAGTGGGTGTATATTACTTTAGCAGACAACTCCTGAAAGCAAACAGCACAGTCCTTTTGTTTTCCGCTCATATTACCAGCTCCATCATTTGCTTGTGCGCAGCAATTTTTGGGCTTAAGCTGCAAGTTTGTGAGTGATTGAACTTTGGAACAAATTGCCTCTCCTGTTGTAGATTCACATTCTATAAATTTTGTTAGCCTTTTGACAGGTTTGTCACCTTTAAGATACCTCAACATGACCCCTAACTGCTCCCAGTTACTACTATCTGAATAGCAAAAATGGGACCAATTTCTTGTGACTCAAGTTCAGTGACTATATGCTGTTGCAAAAAAATCTTTAATGCACGACAAGATATCATTCTGATTTCTGTTAGAAGTATATGTTGCATTTTTCTTGCAATTTTCTGAATGCTGTCGCGAGACTTTGTTCCCAGCATTGATTATAAATTCCAAAAGGGCTTTAAAGTTTCTCTGATTATCAATCCATGCTGTAGTTAGAGTATGCCTAAAGATAGTGTCAGAAAAGGAGAAAATAAGTTACTGTTCCCTCTATGGGCTAGGTCTTGTTGACCACAAAATTCAATGCAATTGATAACAAAGTGAAGCGGTTTCTTCTGATGAGATCCTGTGCTTCATGTGAGAGTGTCAAATTAGCATGAGCCTTCAGATTCTTAAGTGTGGCAGTAAAACCACTCATTAAGGCCCTGGATTGCTTATGATTGTCTAGTGTGAAATATTCGCTGACATAACTTAAGGTGTCTTTCCAGTTCCGGTACAGTTGTGTTATTAAAACTTTAGATTAGCTACCATGTTGTGGAACAGCAAGGAAAAGGATGCAACGAAGACAAAACAAACCATCCATTTCAATTGAATATGAGAGGAAATCAAACCTTTCAAGCCAATCAAACTGACAAGAATGCTTACATATCCCATCTTTTTTTTGTCTTTATCAAGATAACTTTTCCCAGGAAAGCAAAACTGTTTTTCTGGAATGTGAGTTTTCATTAAGTTGCACTTAGTTTTTTTAGACCAAAGAGAACTTGCACAGAAAGTACTGCTGACCATGCTGATGATGGAAGATTGCACATCAGATGCCACACTAATTTCTGCTGATGGCAAGGATGATAAGACTTGTAACTGTGTCCAGTCGTATAATATAAGCAGATGTTTGACATGGACACTTAATGAGCATAAAAACAATTGTGTACATCCTATTTTAATAGTTTTAGAACTAACAAATGTCTAAAAAACGAAAAGTTATGAAGTCCATTGGCTTTTAATCATGATTAAAGCATCACAAAAACGTACAGTACATAGTGCTATGCCTGATAGATATACTACGAAAAACTAGTACATCACAATCACTGAGTTACACATCACACGACCATTTGGAATTTAGTGACATAATGGCAGACAACAGATGACGAGCCACGACAAAACTGCTAATGATTGAACCTAAAAATATCTAGATTTAACAAAACAAATTACAATTTATGTAAAAGTACATGTATTATCATGGATGGTTTCAAAGTCACACAGGCTGGAAGAATTCTGTTATTCTAACACATTTTTGTTACAATCATTTTCCTTGAGTTAACAATTCAAACAACTGTAACTGTGCAAATGATTGATGTATAAATAGATTCCCGCTTTACTGACACATCCATACAATATCTATGGACACATCACGTGCAAGTGAAGTGCATAAATTTCAGAAATATTCTATGGAGACATGGTGAGAAAATTTTTGTTATTGGGAAATTATTATGTTGGTGCTTTATTTAATAATAGCACTTGTTGTGAAATGCAGGAGCACGTTGCATCATAGAACTAAAAACTAAATCTATTGAAATAAATTAATTTTATTTGCCATGGGCTGCTGCACAGGTTTGTTTCAAAATTGTTAAGCAAAGCTACAAAAAGCTAACTGTACATAGCCATCCATTATTTTGAAGTGACAGATTAGAGAAAATTAGTCAACATCACCTTCTCTCTTATCTGACCAAAGAGTGAGATTTGACCATAACTCTTATAGCACACCTCCAACCCCAAAGTGTAGAGTGCACTTTTGTAAAAATAGTGTGTGAATCATGAACCCTCAGAATCACAGCAGTTTAATTCATATTTTAATATGTATTAAACATCTTCTAATTAATTATTCTGTAATTCACATGCTAAATTTATTGGTAAAAAAAAAGGGGTAAACAATTTTAAAAGTTTCCATCTTTCAAAGCAAAGTAGTTGCATGAAAGTTTTGGATCATGAATGTACCAATCTGTAATTTCTATAAACTTGGCAAAATTTTTTACGAATATTTCTTTTCAAAGTGATTATTTTATATAAAATAAACATCTAAGTCTTGTTTTCTAAACAATTTAGAATTAAAATATATGTTTTTAGTTTTTACCGAAATCTGGTAGGTTCTGTACAACTGATATTTTTAATATTACTAAGATTGCTTTAGAGTAAGTTATTGATTAAACCTCTTTATTTTGGCACTTCCTTAAGACATATACACAACTATGAATACCTTCTGAATAAAAATTACAAGTAAAAAATCCATATTATAATAAACTTTACCAGAAATCTGTCAAGTGTGCACCATCACTCTGAGATTTCTGTAAAATAGTATGTTTCAGGGCTATGTGTATTGTTTAAAATTTATATATGAGATAGAAAAACAAGCATCAGCTGAAACATACAGAAACTCTACTTCTATAAAACTGTTGGGGGGGGGGAGTATCTACAAAAAGATGGTAGTAAGTGAGCGTCAAAAAGTTGCACACAAATGTTTAATTTTTTTGTATCATCAGAGAAATACTTCCCCAAAGATCAATAACTTGGAATAAACAGAAGTTTTATAACACCAGAAAACATGCAGTCTAACATGCTAACCACTCCTGGCCTTGATAATATTCAACTCCAAACTGCATTTAACAAATCAAATAGGGTAAGTTTACTCAAGAAGATAAAACCACAGAACTCTAGATTTTACTTATTTCCCCAACAGTTTATTTTACAGCATTTTTAAGAATGAAACAAAACCATTGAGAATTCAACTGTTGATAATGATTTTAGATTAAGAAAAAAATGGCTTTACTGAACTATATAAGTAATAAGATACACGTTGTCTTGCATTCTTATAAATTTATCTATTTCACATTTAGCATCATAAAATTAAAACTGTTCACATTTATTAGTGACCCACTGAAGTGTTTATAGCTTTATGATCTTGAAGACAGTGGTGATACATTATTTTAAGGTTATGCATTTCATCCATTCAAATGTGACAGCATCATAAAATTGTTCATACCTATGTTTATGACATGAGTATCATCAGTCTGACTGGAATATTTTATTAAATATATACAGGTATAACTTGAACATCAGTTAACATTACAAACTATTTTTATCACAACTTTCTGTGTTGTTTTAGATTTAAAATTCCAACTGAACATTTACTGGTTTATATTTTTTAATGCACAGTCTTGTTTCTGAACATTGTGTTTGTATTGTTTGTCTCTGAAAGATCTTCAGTTCAGTTTGTTGGTAATGATCAGGTTTTCCATCTGAAGTAGTCCTAATGTCTGAACCTTTGTATCATTTTTATTTATATTTCTTACTGACAGAGAACATCAGTGTGCTCTGAAAAATATGTACATAATTTATTTTATTCATTAATGTATGTTTCTCAACTGATATTAATTATATTTCATGGATCACACTTATCAGAATTAATAAAGTAGTTTTTAATGTATTTTGGTAAAATACAGATTATAACTAGATCATAGTACAATACTTGTAATAGCCTAGAATGCTTTTTAAAAAAATTTCCCTTAATGAGAGGAGTACCCTATAACCCAAGTGCTTTCGCTGAAGAAGAAAGGTCCACCTTTTGAAAGTGCTCGAGTTATAGGGTATCATATTTTTGTGGTAAATTATTTTCTTCAATATACAAGTTTTCCTAACATTGGGAGTAAGAAATATTTGTTTTATGAATTCTTCTGAAAGTAATAATGCTCAGTAGCTTTAAGAGCAAAAAATGCACTAATTCACACAATTACCCTGTAACCCAGCCATTTGTGTCAAATGCATCATCTCTGTAAATGGGCTTAGTCATTTTGACTGACCTTGTAGCCACCATGAAAACTATACATAATATAACTGAATGTACTAAGTGTATTTTCACAATCTTTGGCAAGCTCTTAGTAAGCATTATAAACATTACAAGTCAGTTGTAACAAAAATCAGGTACTTTTAATAATATATTTTTACTTAAGATTTAGTCAGTGAATTTATGAAGTCTTTACTGAGTCAGTCTGAATGCAAGGTGATTTTATCGCTAAGAATAAAACTTCTTTCCATCTTACAGCCTTCATATTTCTTTGCATAACCTCTAGAACTTCCTAAATGAATATTAAATCTTTTCAGTAAAACTTTATAATTTATTACAGAACTAAAGAAACATCAAAGACAATTGTACATTTCACAAATAATTCATTTATTAATGACCATGATTTCACCAGTATATATATCATCGGGTACAGACTTAAATGGTTTGTAAATGGGTTTATGTATCTTTAACCAAAGAACTGGAAGTAACCTTGACATTTACCTTGAGACGAGTGGGGAGGAGTTTAAGTTGGTTTTATTTTCTCTACCCTAACATTTAACTGTAGGTAAATCATCAATGTACTGAAATAAAATCAATATTCTTTTCTAGAATGACTACAGATTGTAACAGACTATTATAATTATTTATCCTAACAGCCTCAGCTTTCAAACAGTTTTGCATATGCTTGCTTTTAATTTTATTATTTTACAATGCCTTTTACACTTTGTCCAAGTACATGACAAGTAATCAACCACATCTTAAGCTGGTCTTGTGAATTATTTTTATTTAATCTTTTTCATTTACTTTTGATTATCTAGTTTAATAAGTTTCTAATATTTACATTTTAGTTCCTTTTTTAAAAGTATATATAACAATAAATAAAAAATATATAAAAAC
>NW_013666475.1:257744-273252 GCF_000517525.1 Limulus polyphemus
AACTACTATAATACAACAGGCTTTCTATCTAAGCTATAAATAAGTTAAAAAATTATGTTACATTAAATGCTCAGAGCAGAAAAACACAACTGCAAACTATTTACAAGTGGCAAAATGAAATAACATTCTTGTAAAGAAAAAGCTGCTCTTTCTATTGGTTATAAATAATCAAATAGCAATGTCAGAAATAATTAGATCTTTGTTTGAAAGTCATGTCATGTGGGTTTGATATTTTTTTTATATTTCATTAAAGAAAGAAGATTAGAGGTTCTAAGTCTATTTTCTGAATTTTCAATATCTACAATACGTTTCTGATTAGTTGGACATTCAAAACGTAATACAAGGGTAGACAGAAAATCTAAAATGGGCAACTTGGAGAAGATTGAAAATGTATTTAAATATCATTATTTCAAATTAAAGAATTAAAACTTTGTTAGTACAAAAATTTGAATTATAAGCTTTTTGTTTTGATACCAAGCTTATTAACATACATTGATAATGAAGTCGTTTAATAACATTTTGACAGCAACTCTGTAAAAGGTCACGGCACGTGCACTTTTACCTTCCTATATTTATAGAGCTAATTGGCATAATTAGTAAATAACCCCACTATTTGTGCAAAATGCATTATAATCATAAGAAAAAAGAACAAAAAATACATGAGAAAAAAACAGTCCTTACCTCTTGTGCAGACAGCATAGAAGGTTCTAAAAGTGTTGTCTGAATGGGCACCAAAGTAAGGGGCTCAAAGGTCAAAAAACCCTGATTTCTAAAGTTATACTGCAGAAAATACAAATTTTACATTTCTAACCACTTTTGTAAGCTAAAATTTACTACATTTAAAAGAAAAACTTCACAAATTGAACTGTGAATAAAGCTAAAGTAGGCTTTAAGTGAAGCTTTTAAAAGTAACAAAATGCAACATCACAATAATCTAAAACTTTTGTGGAAAAATAATATAGATACTGTTATTCTAATGGAGGACTTTAGAAGCGTGTCCTTAATGATGTTCTTTGCTAAAGTTGGATAGAATTATGAGGAAATGCTGAAATATCAGTGTGTATCGTAAGCTCTTATATAATGTACATGCTGGCTTGGGAAACGTTAATTTCTGCCTGGAAGGTCAGAGAAAATGCAGTCACAAAAACAAGAAAGAAAGGGGCAAAAAGCATATTTATTAAATGTTTTTGAATAACAAGGATTCCATCAGAGTAATCTACAGAAATTAGAACAGATAGGATTACAATAACAAATATATAAATAATAAAAATCAAGCAAGAACAATTTTAAGTTTTACAAAGATTAGGTATTATTAAAAAAGGAAGGGATTTTTCAATAAACAAAGTTTCTTTTATCAGAAGTTCAGTTTCAGATTTAGTAAGAATTGTAAAGACTGTCCTGCATGTTCATTATGTTGATGTATTGTGGAGCGAGAAGAACTGGTAACTCTTCTACCCGTTTTGAACAATATTGCCACATGTTCATACTTTAAGATGGTGCTTAGTTTCATCAACATAGTACACATACAGAGACTGTACAACCTTCTAAGATATGAGACATTAATGTTGGGTAATTGGAAGGTACTCCTTATTGGGGAAAAATACTTTAGTCTAAAGGCAGTTTTAAAAATAAACTTTACATCGACTTAAGGGTAATCTCAGTTAATTATTCATTTAAGATATTTCTCGATAATAAACACATTATTTTCCGGTATATGTTAAACAAGTGTACATGAGGTATTTAGTTAAGTGAGCATTATAACTAGGTTTAATAGACAAAAAAGGATTTTTTTTAGTACATGTTATGGGTAGCTGTTCCGACTTATGATGTTTTGTAGGAAGAAAATCTTTATGGGAAGAACCACATAAGTAAGCAATGCATAAGGTTACATTTTTTCCTTAACGCAACTGCAGAGAAAGGCAGATCAATGTCTTTTTCTGTTAGACAAAAGTAAACAAACAGTTAAGAGTAAAGGGTTACTAAAATACCTAGGATAAGTTAGTGTGCTGTATAATATAAAGAATGTTACACAGAATCAGAACATATCTCAAACTTCCTCGATTATCTTAAGTTCCTCAAGTATCTTAATTCATGACATCCATAACATTCACCAATGAGACTGAAGTTCAAAACATACTACATTTTTTTAAATGTTTAAGTTACCTATGACTGCAATGGTTTTTTTTTCAATTCTTGTCTATTATAAAAATAAACATTTACCAGCTTTTTCACCTACACAGCTACTTCGGCAACTATCACACTTAAAAATGTAGGGAATAATATTTTGCTGGTAAATTTTTATGCCCTGAATCTAAAACCTGTTTTTCCATTTTTGATATTTTCACCAAGACATCAGGCCTACAGGTTGGAAATTTCCCATTAAGCATACATATAGGAAAATTCCCACCCTTCTTATAAGTAAGCCAGCATGACTCAGCAGTAAAAGCAAGAGTGTTTTGTTGTAGAAGTTGAAGGTTCAAATCTGATCTCAAATGCTGCATTATTTGCTCATTTAGCTATAATTGTAAAAAATTACTGGATATAGACATATAAAAGTCTAATAATATGTAACACCATTAAATCATTAAATTACTTACTTGAACAAGACTCCTGTGTAATTATGGCTAACTCTAGCTAGATAGGAAGTATTAAAAAAGGGAAACAAAAGTGTGGGTATTCTTATGTGACACTTAACCCTATGGTTACAGGTAGGTCCACTGGACACAGCCAATTTGTAGAATGATACACAGTTCAACAAAACATACAATAACTCTAAGTTTTCTTGACGTATCTTCATGACAATTAGTAAGATTTTTTTAAAGATTACAAATGTTTTGTACACAAAGAATAAGATTATTTTAATTAAATATTTCTACTAAATATTCATTATTTATTTATTACAGTTATTTGTTATCAGACTTTGTATAGTTTGAGTGCAAGGTGATTTTCACTTTACGTATAAAATACTTTTTTTATCTTACAGATTTCAAATTTTATTTGCATAATCTCTAGAAACCCCCAAATGATGAATATTAAAAGTTTTTGAAATAAATGTTTATATATTATTTTTCATTTCCTCTACCACATTACTAATTGTAGCTATTATTATCAATGTATAGTGCAATGAAAATTTTAAAGTTAAGAAACAGAAAAATGTACATAACATTTAATTTTTCTTCTAATAATCTTAAATGATCTTTTGGTTATATTCATAATTGTAAGTCTTTACATTTTCAGATATATTTTAATGTCATTTTGCATTTATTATTCATCTAGACACACACGAACAGGCACCCGCAAGCAATATTTCGGTATCACTAGCAGAGTTACTTCAACCTTCAGCAAAATGTTGTTGCACGTGCATACTGCTTTAAGCCTCATGAACTGAGGCAGAGTTTGGGTTATATTAAATTGTTAAACTTTTCAGATATGCACTTTAAAACACAAATAACACATAATTAACTAAAATATAAATGTAAAGCTTAAATACAACTTAACTGTCTAACTGATATGTATGTAGGTGAGAAACAATACTAAGGACAAAAATGGCAACAATGTTAAAACAACCATTGGGAGATTGTAGTTTCTATTGGTTATAAATATATACATCAAATCAGTACATGTCTTGTAAATCTCAAGTCTAAGTATAGAAGGTGGGTGTGGCTTCTGTCAGGGGTTGGAATAATTTCTTTCTTGTTTCTAGGAATTGACCCCCAAGAAAATTGAAACAAGGATGTCTAAACAGTGCAATAAACTTAGCTTGTGTCTAGACATTAGATGTAAAGTTTAGGTCTAGTACTATTCAAGTTCAAGAAACCAAAAAGTAAGAATTGTTAAACCTCGTGGGTCATGTGACAACAAAACTGAAGTTGAAGTATTTTTTAAAGGTTTCTTTTAAAATAAAGGAATAAAAGGTTAGATAATGAAAAACTTTGAATTATAAAGTATATTATAATGCTAATTTCATTGACATATGTTGATAGTAGAATTGTTGAATTATATTTTGAATGTAACTCAGTAAAATCTCATGATAGGTTTGTTTGTTTGTTTTGAATTTCGTGCAAAGCTACACGAGGGCTATCTGCACTAGCCGTCCCTAATTTAGCAGTGTAAGACTAGAGGGAAGGCAGCTAGTCATCACCACCCACCGCCAACTCTTGGACTACTCTTTTACCAACGAATAGTGGGATTGACTGTCACATTATAATGCCCCATGGCTGAAAGGGCGAGCATATTTGGTGGGATGGGGATTCGAACCCGCAGATTGTGAGTCGAGCGCCCTAACCACCTGGCCATGCCAGGCCCTCATGATAGGTACAGAAAGATGTATGACCTATGTCCAAGGGACCAACCCATAAACAGAGGTTTAAAGTTTATGATTGTTTTATAATTATAAAGTTGTTAATAATTTTTTACATTGATGAAGAAATCAGAAAAAATTCAAAAACATCTGCAATTAAAAATATTTTAAACATTACTATTATCTTAATAGTTATTATATATAATACTTCTATTTCCACCTTATTTTAATCCTTGAAAGTAGGTCACCTAATATTATTATAAGTTTTCTTGCCAAATACTAAAGGTTGCATTGTTTGTTTAAATGGAATTGGAGTTAATTTGTTTTAACTGAATTATATATCACAATATGAGAAAAAATCTTTACTAGTTTTGTCACATTAAATGTAAGGACAATTATTTTTAACACAGAATTTAATAGCTTATTTAGTTTGAGTAGAGTTGTTTTATGAAAGATTATGTGGAGAAACCCACAGAATGATACTAATTGTACCTTCAGTTTTGTTTTCATGTACAACTAGGACTAAAAAAGCAACTTAAACTTAAGTTGTTGTACCTGTTATAAAACAATGTCTTTAAATGTAATAGATTAATGAGTCTGATACTTAATTGTTTACCAAAGTCCACTAATTATCCAGCTTTAATCAAGAAACATCTTTAAAGGAATAATTAACAAACTTTACCCTCGAGATGACCTGAGGGTTATTTTAAACCTGCCCTTACACTAGAAGATTTTTTTCCATAATAAAGAGCATCTTCCAATAACCCAACGTTCATTTCTCATTTACTTATGCACATGTGGAGACTGTACAGCCTCCTATATTAGCAAAACTAAGCACCATCTTGAAGTTCAAATGCATGAACATACAAGAATATATCAGTTAAACAAGAATAAAAGTCAACAGTCTGCAATACTTGAGCACAATGATCATGTATGATGTTTGATCAACATATCAAACTTTAGATTTTTTTTACTATAACTAAGTCAGACACTGAACTTCTCATAAAAAGAAAACTTGCTAATTATTTCCTTTCCTCTCTCAACAACACACAATCTTCATACAAATTTCTATATTGTGCTCAGTATAACTGTTACTGTAATCATATTTGTTCTTATTTCTGTAGGTTACTGCTAATGTAATCCTTGTTATTGTGAAACATTTAATAAACATGCTTTATTCTCTTACTTTCATATTTCAAATATGGTCACAATTAAAACATAAAATAAATAAATCAAAGTTTGATAACAAAATAAACAAACACAGATGGGCTAATAAACATATATATATATATATTCAGTAATAAATTACAAAAAAAAACATTTAAATATTATTTAAACCTTGTTACAAAAACATAATTAAACTTCAAAAAAATTTTAAATATGGCTTCTACTTTACCCTAAATTGTTTTTTTACTTTTTTATTTAATAAATTTTGTCTTGCCTTTTAAAAGATATCTAGGTTTTGTGTATAAATTACTACACTGACCTTAGTTTCACAACTTTTCACCAGGACAACGTTTTCTATTCTTATACCAAATCTTCCATTTTCATAATAACCTGGTTCTGAAAGAAAAGTGTAATACTGGAATTAAAATAAGAAGATTTAAAACTTGCCAAACATATATATATTTCTTTAAGCAGCATAAGAAAACAAGCCTAAATCTTTATTGGATTTCATGCATTAAACAACACAGTTCAATTTGCTCAAGGTAGAATTCCCAACAAAAAAGATCATGTGTTTTAAATAAAGCCTTGAAACAAATGGCAGCATTTTTCATAAATTTTACTTTATGTAGCCAGTAGAAAATTTTATTTATTCAAAAGGAATTCAAAGTAAAGATTAGAACAAATTTCTAATTACCTACTCAAGAAGTTTCCAATCCAATTGGCTAGCAGAAGCCATTTATTAGGTACTTCAGCTAATTTAAGCTGATGAGTCCTGTATTTTACTACTATATGAAAGTTATTAATAATGATAATGTGGTAAACTATTAGTACTGGTAGTGGTAACATATATATATTTTTATACAAGTCCAGCCCACATATGAAAGGTTAAAGTATTAGATACGTTGACACTTATTCAATTATTTAGGCCATGATTCACGTGTTAACCCTTTATTAAACTTTGAGTACAATCATTACCAAAACAGATTGTGTAACATGACTGGCAACATCTGAAGATTAAAATATGGGACAATAAAAAGTGAAACAATAAGTCCCTGAAAAATGAATAATTCCCCCAAAATTACAATACTACAAAACTGTTACTAAAAGGCAGAAAACAGCAAAGAGAAACCAGTTAATATTCATAGAGTGATAAGCCGAAAATATCCTCGGCTACTCTTATCCACAACATTTTCATATTCTATAACAGTGTGTAAATCAGCTGATATTTACCATTTGAAAGTATCACCCCTTCTGTTAATCCAGGATCATCTGAATTGGGTCTCCAGCTGATGCCTGAAGGTCCTACAGAATAAACATAATAATAAAATGAAACTCTAAAATAGCTATATGCTAACTTATAAATGAATACGTTGTACTTCTGTGCAGTGGCCATGTAGACCAGTATAAAACAAACATAATGCTAAATGAGCAGGTTTAAATTAATCATGATCAAATTTGGAGTACCGATTAGCAGAATAACTACACCCAAGAAGATTACAAGTTTTTATTTTATTTCTTAGTATACATAGTTTTTACCCATGTATTTATTCATTTGGCTGTACCTAATATCAGTATTCTGGTTATATGCAATATGTAACACTTAACCAGTTTCTTCTAATAAAAACACATACAACCATATTACAAGGCAAATCAGAAGCCATAATTAAAATACGGTCTTAATAGATACATGATCACCATTAAATCAGGAAGATATGAAGTACCTTCATGAACATTAAGGTAAGCACCCACACCGTGGCCAGTACCATGTAAGTAGTCAAGTCCTACCTCCCAGAGGGCTTTACGAGCTAACGTGTCTAGCATTTGTCCTAGTGGTAGAACAAAAAGAACAGAATTAAACATTTGTATGGGATTTTTCTCTCCTTTTTTTAATTTAAGAATCAAACTTATTTTTTAATATAAAGATTAAAACACAAAGCTGAGAGTCAATACAAGTTACAGAATTTTATTTGACAAATACCTTTTGTTCGATTTGGGAAAATGGCAGATGATAAAGCAATATGCCCTTTCAGAACTCTAGTGAAACACTCCTGAAAATATAATTTATAAATAAATAATTATCTTTGGACAACAAGGTAATGAGATGAAATAATGTACAAAAATCAAATGAAAAAAATTATGAATGCAGAGAAAACACACACAATAACTTCAAAACAGTGAATTTTAACATTTCAGTACACTTGACTGAACCCATAAAAAATATAATTTAACAATTTTAAACAACCAATGCAGAAACATTTACTGTTTATCAAAATGTCCACGTTCAACACATTTGTAAAATTGCGGTATCTTAAAAGCAATACACTGTTAACTAATTTACAAAATTTGTTACTTGACATATGCTATACCTTTTTTGATAAAAACATGAAATTTTTCTGAAATATGTCTCACTTTGTTCATCACAAAGTGCTTTCAATGCAAATCTTCGTTTATAATAGTTCTCATAGGGTACTTTAGACATTTCACCTGCTCTTGAGATCAAAACAGACCCAAATTGTACTGTAGATGAAGAGAACTTTCCACCTAATATGTGTGCATGCAATGATTCCTAAAGTCCAGACATAAAGAAATATTTCGAACATTTTAGAAATAATTCTGAAGATTTTTTTCAGATTAATTCCAATTTTGATTATTTAGTAGCAAATAATATGGAAATTGTCTTTATGTCTATATCTGTGTATTTTTAATATGAATTTGATGAGCAATTTTATGAATTTCAAACATAATTTCAAAAATCTCTTAACAAGAATGGTTTCATGGTGTGTTTCATGGTTTCATAATGAGTTTGTTGTTTTGTTCATCACACATTTCACTAAAAGAATGGTTTCATGGCATATCAAATATTTCACAATAAGAGTGGTTTCTTGGTGTATTAAACATTTCACAAAAAGACTGGTTTCAATGGTGTATTATACAGTTTGCAATGAGAGGAATTTCTTGGTGTATTAAACATTGAGGTGAGTTCTGTGTGTCCAGTCAAACAAAACATCTATTAATCAAAATTAAAACCACAATTATTCAAAGCCTTTTTAAAACTCCTCAAAAAAGAAAATGTATTTTTAAAGGCTTTTAAAATCTGTAATATTAAAAACTAAATTCAAAGTCTTTGAATGGGTGTGCAAACCATGGAAGGTCTCTGTGATATTTTTGGCTTTTTAATATAAGAATTGTGGACCCTTGGAAATACATCAGTGAAATTAAATTTAGAAAACCTAACAAATTTTACTAGGTGTTTATACTGAAGTGTAAATTTTGTAAATACTTCTTAGTTGTTTCAGTTTTGCAAGTGTGATTCTACAAGTTCTCAACAAGTCTAGTTGATAATTTGATTCAAATATTCATCTGCTACTATCATCGATATTTGTTCATGTAAGATATGCCTATCAGTATGGAGAATAAAGAAGGAAAGAAACAAAGATATTGTTTATTGATTTACCTATATGGAAAATGTATATTGCTAAAACTGGTTCCTATAGAATGTTTCTTGGTGCTGAGTGTCAAAAAGCAGTAAAAAATAAACCAGTCACCTTGGTTGTTGAATATTTACCAGGCCACCATTATCAATAATGTTTGTTACAAGTTCTTAGTTCTTGGCTTTTTACATTTTATAATAAAATATCCTGTCTCTTTAAACTACCAAACACAATTGCAATGTGAAAAAAACATAATCTTTAGGCACAAATTTTTTTCTTTAAATATGTTTTCTTAGTTTATGTTTTAAGTAAAATAGGCTGATTTTTTAAAACCTAAAGTTGCAGCATTTACAGTAGTTTACTTAATATTAATGAGAATTATTTTTCACAGTTTTACGTCAAAACTTGTTTCTTGGGTTTTAACTGTTGTGGAAACATTAAATTGAAAATGCATCATTATAGATTTGATACTTCTAACTTTTAATATAGTACATATATCTTCACAAAATTTGGCAATCTGTCAGTAAACATTAAAAATCTTTTACATACAAAAATCATATTTTTTTAGTGAAGTATTTTTAATGAAATAAAAAAAATATTTGTCCATGAATATATTGAGTATTTATTTTGAATAGTCCGTGTGCAAAGTGATTTTTATGTTAAAAATAAAAATACTTTTCTGCATCTCAAAAATCTTAATTTGGTTTGTGTATTCTCTAAAACTTCCTAAATACATTTCAAATGTTTGTTTTCACTAAAACATTATATTTTATCTGTTATTTTCCCTACCCTAACTCTTTAAGTGGTAGATCAATTTGATTGACCTTGCAACCACAAAAAAAAAAAAAATCTAAATTACCCTTTTTTTCTTTCTAGAATAACTTCAAATTGTAACACGAAACTGCAATCGTTTATCCTAAGTAGCTTTAAACTCACAACAGTAAACATCTATACATAATTAAAGTTTATTGTTTTATTGCCCTTTGAATGATATCTAACTACTATCCATGCCATTATAAGTTGTAAATCACTTGGGGAACGTAGTAGTCATGTTACACTATCAAATTATGTTACCCATGAGCTGCTCATGTGTGTGCCTCATGAAACATTTTTATTATATTATTATTTATTTTACCTAATCTAACATTAACTAACCTAAATAGATCCCTATTTTTACATTTTAGTTACTTTATAATGATAAATAAAGAATAAACATAAAAAACATGAAATAAAGTAGTTACCCAATCTGCTGTCGAGTGTTGATGACACTTACCCCTACTATATTTTATACTAATGGTAGTAATGCACTTAATAATTTGTTATTTAATTAAATATTGCACCAAAGAACATAGACTAATAACATGCAAAAAGTAGACAATTTCCCCTAACTCTCACAATTTTTCTGGCTTTCTATCTATGTGACAAGAGCCATTACAAGTTCCTCTAAGTTAGTTGATATGTTTTCCTGTTGGAACAAAGCTTGTACTTACAGTGAAATTGACAATAATCCATTCAGAAAACAACGTTATACAATACATTATTTGATAAATGAAAATCTTGGCTTTCTATTGGTTATAGATAATATAGAATTAAACATAAGAGAGAACTATTAACAAATCCTGAAAGAGAGGATGTAACAGTTTGGTATGGCATACCATATTATTTGATAGCTCTGTAACCAAACAAAACTGAAGGCTATAAAAATTATGGTTTGTCTCTGCAATGATGGTTTTATATTGAGTAATTTATGTTTAATTTTGTACTTATTGGAGGGGAGGTGGATAAAATAGAGAAGAGGTCATGCCTAGAGAAAATGTGTCACACTAGGGGAAATTCAGGATTTTTCTAAATATTGTCTTATAGATTATTAACTAAGATTTTATGCTATACTAATTGGTATAACATAAACAAAAAGTAGATTAATTAAATTTTGAATGTAAGTCACTAAAACCACATGTCATGTGCAGTAAAGGATGCTCATGGTGATAGGGTTAAAAAGTATATTTCAATAACTAAATTAGGGCAGCTTATATATAGCCAAAGTTTCTCTCATCTCTCACAGAAAAATATAAACATTTTTTACTCACACATGAAGTCTACAGTTTACTATAAGCTCTATCAAACAAAAACATGCAACAATGTAATAAAAACTGACTTAAATACTCAAGTTTTCTACTAGTATTGATTTATGCTATAACTTAAAAAAAATGTACTGCATACTTTTTCATACTGAGATGGGCTCCCAAAATGCCAGGTTCTGGTTATGTCAGTTGTTCCATCCCTAGAGTGTAAACAGAAAGACAAAATTAACATATAATACTGAAATTCAAATGTCCAACATGTGCTTTGTGATCCTGTCCATCAAGTGTAGTAATTCACATAAGAAAAAAAATCTACATTAATTTATGCAATGTAACAACAAAGAAAAAAAAAAGTTAATTGTTTGTTGTTATTATAAGTAATATTATGGATGATAAGTTATACGGTAAGATTAAAAGATAACTTTTTCTTCAAGATGACCTCAAAGCCTGCATGTGGAGGTGAATGGGTGCAGGGAACAAAAAAGTGCACTGACATATGGAGAGTAGTAATGATGCTCTTAACCCTATCAACATATATTTACACCTAATAAGCTGTTAAAAACAATATTTATAAGAATAAACATTTTGAATATATGTCATATAAAATAGCTTTAATTTAATTTTATATACTAAATTCAGGTTAAATCTTTAGAGGACAATAACATTTAGTAGAAGTCCACTACACATTTACTGCTTACACACTATAAAGCTTGATATAGTTTAATTTCTTTTACACTAAATTCATACTTTAACTGTCACATGATATAAACCATACCTATTTTCCTAATATCATCATCTATTGATAATAATCAATCACAACCATATGCATAAAACTAAGACAGCAGTATATATAAACAACAGTTTGAAACATCAGATATTATTTTAGCAGCTGGGAATAAAAGTTATAATTTTCCTATACTGAAAATGTATTTCGGACAGGTACTTCCCTCCGCTCATAAGATCAGCTATTCTCATTCATTGCTGCCCTCTATATTGCCTTTTGGCAATATAACAATGGAGCACTGGACACAGAAGTCTATCTGGATCAAAATGAGGGTAAAGATGAGAAATATATGAAGGGAATTGGGGAAAAAGGATAAGTTACCCTCTCTAGCCACTGAAGTTTTTGGGAGGAAGGAAAGATCTGGATAAAGGAGAATATAGGTATGGTGGTAAAGAGTGCAAGTAATGTCAATGGCAACGACCACAGGTTAAAAGGAGAAGGAAATACACTTTAAGGGAAAGGTAAAACATAGAACACAAGAAAAGGGGTTCGAACGGAGGTAACGTAAGAGAATGAACACTTTAATATCCCAGCCCGGAAGTGTAGGTCATCGAGGAGGATGACAAATCTGGAAGAAACAGATTAACACAGTAAGGACAGGAGAAGCACGGTACATTCGGGAGTGGAAACAGACACTCAAAGTCCTCATCAGCTTGTCGAGGTTCAACTGATTCAGGAGGAATTGAGGTGATGTCAGGAGAGAGAGGTTGACCCATGTGGCATTCAATCTCCTGGAAAATAAATGTAGACAAATCTCTCATTGGGTTGCCTGCACCTGAAACCTGTGATAAAGTGTCTGTCAAAACTGTGACACCCGAAGTGGTGATACTGACCTCATAATTCATGCTTCAATTGTTGACAACAGCAATTGAATTAAATAAAAGCAACTATTTTGAAAAAGACTGGATTACAGTAAATTTATATTACAGTTATAACCACTTTGAGAAATAATGACCACACACACACAAAAAAAAGACATCCAAGTACAAACACTGCCAAACAAGAAGTGATAGTTCGGTAGAAGCACATAGAGAAAGTCACATGATTTACGTGAGTATACTATGCTCCCATTGGTGGAAAGGTGATGCATAATTATTTGCATGAGAGACACGTTAGAATCACTTGATTCCAATAAGGAGGGCAGCAATGAATGAGAATAGTTAATCTTGTGAAAAGTACCGTATAAGAATTTAATATTTTACAAGTTTTAGAAAGAAAGAGAAAATATGAGGAGTGTGCAAGCTTTGGTTTGTTTTAGTCAAGTCAAGGTTAAAATTTAATTAAAGGTACATACATGTCTGCTGTATTTACATATTGCAAAATCAAACACAAAAGCCATTTTTAAAAGATATCTTTAAAGATTAATTAAAAACAAGACTATTTTTGTATTAATTTCACCAAATTAAGTCCAATTATTGGATGTAATGCTATAACTTTAATTAAACACTAGAATTTTTCTAAAGTATGTATCTCTTTTCAGCAAAGGGGAGAACATATATATATATAAAACAATGAAAACTACTTCCATAAGTTGTCATTATGGAAATATAAGACAGTTCTATAGAGTTTGCTTTCTAACATAAATAATAAAGTGAGAATCAGTACAAATATTGATAGAGCATAAAATAAAAAATATATAACAAAACTTTTATATTCTATTATCAGATAACATTATAACTTGTTGCACACAATACACACATATCAACAGCCCAGAAGGTCATATGTAACATAAGGAGGAAGAGACCTGTCAAAAATATTATTATTAGTATTATTTATGCTTTCAAATTTTATTTTCTTCTCCTAGCCAGAAAACTTTTTTCTTTCTTCCATGTTTCAAGCCTGTACTTTTTTACATTTGAGCTCAAACTTAGGTAAAATAAAACCTGACTTGGGCTCAAACTTGACTACTGATATCAGCCCTAGGAAATAAGAAAATTATGTACTAATGAAACTAACCAATATGAAACATAGCAGTATTTCTGACACATTTTGTAAGCTAGCTCTGCAAGTTGAGATCAAAATCTTCCATAAAAAATATACAAGTGGCATTACTACCTGTATTGACCACCTGAATCACATAAGTAGAGTTCATCAGTCGATAGTGTCCTGTTCGTTTCCTCAACTGGTCGATAGTGGATGATAGCTGCATTAGGACCAGATGCTGATATCATTTCGAAGCTTGGTCCAATGTAGTCAGTCTGTTGACTGTAGAAAACTTTCATGTTAAACTATCATCTTTTAAAGCAAAAAACTTAAATTTTTAGAATTATAACAAGCAGGTTTTATTTGTTACATGTATTTATCATATTTTTAAAGCTGACATTCATTTTAACTAAATAATTAGTCCAGGACAATAACGTGAAAATTATTTAAATTTTAATGAGTCAAAAAATGGAAAACTACCACTTGTGTTACTGAAGAATAAAGTATTTTAATTATAAGTAAATATGATGTTTTACAATACATTGTTTCTGTTGAAAGATTCCAATGTACAAAATCCACTTGATATTCAATAAAAAAATATTGCTCAACCCGGAGTTTGGTTATGTAATAAAGCAAATGTTTGGTTATAACAAAATAAGTTTCAGAAAAACATTTATATTTATAAAAAATAAATAAACAAATAAAATAAAGGTTTTGAATTTCAAACATATAAAATAGCTTTATTGTTATATATTAAATTTATACTATTTTGTAAAATGTTCTAAACAGAAAAGATATTATGTCAAACTGTAAAAAACATGTAATCTGTATTATGTTCATTTCAATTCTACAGGTCTTTTTTGTTCATTTTTAAGTTAGCTGTAATCTATGAGCATTTATCTTTACATGGGTCCTTTTAACCCTCACCCCAGGTATCCTTTACTGTGCATTACACAAGGTTTTAGTGTCTGACATTCAAAATTTTATTAAACTACTTTTTGTTTATGTTATACCAATTAGAATAGCGTAAAATCTTAGCTAATAATCCATATTTTAATAGTATACAAGATTTAAGTTCCTAATTCTACAAGGAAATATATAAAAAAATCCTGAATTTTCACTAGTGTGACACATGTGACACATTTTGTCTTAGTATGTCATCATCCCTATTTTATCCATCACCCCTTGAAAATGTACGAAATTAAACGTAAAATACTCTATAAAATCGTTACTGCTCAAACACCATAATTTTTATAGCCTTCCATTTTGTTTGGTTACAGAGCTATCAAAGAGAAAATCAGACCCCTCCTGCTACACCCACCTGTCACATCCTCTCTTTCACAAATTGTTGATAACTACATTTCATTATATATTACCTATAACCAATAGAAAGTCAAGCTTTTCATCTAACAAATGACATAAGGGAGAGGTAAGTGAATTTGTCTACTTTTTGTATGTTATTACTCTATATTATTTGGTGCATTATTTAATTAAATAAAATTGTTTATTGCTTTACTATAAAAAAAATCAGGCTTAACTCTCCTCAACAATCAAGGGCAAGAAAAAGAAGATTGGGTAAGTAATTTATTTCTTGTTTTTCATATTTATTCTTTATTATTATTATAAAAGTAACTAAAATTAAAAATATGGATATTTTCAAGTTATTTAAGACTAGATTAGGTAAAATAAGTAATAATATAATTGAAATGGTTCACAAGGTACGCATGCAAGAAGCTCGTTGGTAATGTGATTCGATAGCATAATGTGAGCAGCACATTCCCCAAGTGATTTACAACTTATAATAGTTGGATAGTAGTTAGAC
>NW_013666475.1:273281-275345 GCF_000517525.1 Limulus polyphemus
GAGATGGGGTAGAGAAAATAACAGATAAAGTATAAGGATATAGTGAAAGAAACGTTTGAAATGCACTTAGGAGGTTTTTAGGGATTACACAAAGGAAATTTGAGATTTTTGAGATGACGAAAAGTATTTTTAATTTAACAAATACTCGATATATTCATGGACAAATCTTTATTTTATCATAAAAAACTTCACTAAGAAATATGACTTTGTATGTAAAAGACTTGTAATATTAACTGCAAGAGTGCCAAATTTCGTAAAGATATACCCAATGTACTGAGAGTTATAAGTATTAATCTATAAAGACTTTACACAAGTACCAAACGTCAAATTGACCGACCCCAAACTAGCGAAACCACAGCCAAGGGAACGGGCTTGGAAAAATCTCTTAAGGTAGCCAAATGCCTCGTCATCTAATTAGTGACGCGCATGAATGGATTAACGAGATTCCCACTGTCCCTATCTACTATCTAGCAAAACCACAGCCAAGGGAACGGGCTTGGAAAAATCAGGACTAGAAACGTGGACCATGCGGTCCGCTCTCCGCTTCACCGATATTATTAGTTGTTTGTTGAATTGTTTATAACAAAAAATTTATTTCTTGCTTATGGTGTTTGCATTTAAATGTAATTGTACAAATATTGTAATTTTATGTTAAATCAAAACCGAGACACCAAAAACAGAAAAAAAGATGCAATGCAAATGTCAATCCTTGGAGGTTGTCATAATGATTATCTGGGGTTCTTGAAAATGGTTGTTTAATATTTAAATGAAAAAAATACAAAAAAAGACTATATTTCAATTAACTTAGAACTAGTCTTTCACCTTAAAACTAGTTCATTAAAAATATCATGCAAATATTTTTAACTACAGATCTAGCTGAGGCCATATCTATGTTAATAAATTTCATGCTTTTAATTTCATCAAATACAGACAATATTTCATAAAACCAGTCTGTCATTAGGTTTCTGTGTAGTTATAAACTTCTTGCAGTACATGTATATGGAATTCTTTAAACACATTTTTGTTATATTGCAGGTATTTCTTTTTCATCTTAATGCATCATATTTAACTGCACAATGCTGAGCCGATAGAGTAGAAGTTTAACACAGTAAAAACATTATCAACATAATGTTCATTAAATTGTTAGACTGGAGAAATTATGCATTCTACAGAATATGTCTTGCTTTAGAGGTCATTATATATTTATAATGAAATTTACACTGTTGTTACCTATCAGTAGATCAAAACAAAAATAAATGTTCTGTTAAATGAATATGCACCATCTCCATATTTAAGAAGGAATGTTGACTTAAGGTTCTCTAATCAAATAGCTGAATTTGACCACCACTCTAATAAAGCATTTTTGGCTCCAAAATGTGAAGAAGCTCCTCTTCTAAGTAATTATTGCTCATGAGATACATCCAGGTAAAACAGACTTCTTCATGTGTGTATGTATAAAACTTAAAACTAATGTATCTGAAAATTCCAGGATCTTAAAATATAGTATTTGTTGTACCAATTCTTTGGTTATTAGCAAAACATACTGCACAACTTCATTTAACTCTTTCAGCACGAGCTCGGTCTCTGGGACTGACCTCGTAACCATTTTGTACTTGTTATAGTTCTTAAAGCATAGAACAGTAAATAAAGAAGTACAACAAACAATTATTTCTTCTAGTTATGACCTTTGTACTCGGTTGCTAAGTCTTTCAAAATTTTGCACGTGGAGGATATGAAACAAAATAAATTATTTTAGGTTTTATATATATACAGTTCAATAACCAAAATCATAAAGTACTACATCAATACCATAGAATTCCACTATAATTTATCAAGATTAGTAACTAAGCTGTATTTCAGTCTAAAAGAATATGAAATTTTGAGCAAACACAACCTACCTCATTGAAATCTTGGTTCAAAAGAAAGAGATAGCATCCTAACACTTTAAAATGGCTGAGAAAGCCACTAGGGGGACATTCTGAGCTTTGGATTAGTTATTCATGTCATATATAGCATTCCAAAAATGGAATAAAGTGGGTGGGGTGCCACTGTGTTTGATTTATT
>NW_013666475.1:275786-306548 GCF_000517525.1 Limulus polyphemus
AATTATAATCTACAGTTTGATACCAAACTTATTGACATAAATTCATGAAATAGTAGTTCAATAACATTTTGATGACATGGTCTTTCACCCATGACCCGTCTGGAAAGGGTTAAAGGAAGTCAAGATGCAATGAGCTGATACTGACCAAGTTAGAGGAAAATTGCTTTAAAAGAAAACTAAAAAGGGAAGTTAACACTAAATTGTATTTTCCATATTACTAGTGATTATTGCTAGAAGGGAAGATGTGCAAATTAATTTTTTCTCCATATCAGGTTCCTGAAAGTTTTTAGATCTTTTGATTTAGGTTACTCTACAAAAAAGATATTTTTTGAAAAGTTGTATTGATTAGAAACTATTAACAATAATTAAAACTATAAGTTCAAGTCATTAGCAATAGCTCAATGTTTAATTGACAATCTGTTGAAGTTTCTCCAGCAAGAAGCAACATTCCTGTAAGTTAAAAAATAACAAGTGCAAAAATGATTTTCAGTCAATTATTACAAATAATGAGTATAAAACAATTCAATATAAATAATGTGAAAGGTTTCAATTCAGTTAAATTCCATAATTTTGTAAGACATTAAAATTCAAAAAATAATCTTCTCAATAAAGCATGACTGACCTTCTGAATTTCTCAAGTTTTTGAGCAGCTGAAATTTCTGTCACTTGTCCACTAGGTATTTCTTCTTCTAACCATGCCAAAAATTCACAAATAGCTATTGCATCTTTTATCTGTGTAAATAAGACAGAAATTTACATTTCAGTCAATTTTTTCTATTCCAAAAGGTTTTTACTAACTATTTTAAGCATATCAATATATCTTATTAAATATTTTTTACCAAAAAATTGTTTCTTTAAAGTCATGTCTTTTGTACTGAAATATTTCAAGTTGTCACTAAAAGTCACCTTAAATAGATTTATTAAATCTAGTATTATATTTTAAAATTTACTGCATTTATCCTTTTTCTTTGTAACTACTTCGGACCAAAATAAGTACAAATATGCACAAAATATATAAGTCAACTTATACAGATAATACTTTGTTTCAAATATTTTGCACAACAACAATAGCTACATAAAATAACTTCATAAAAAACATCTTAATACTATATTCAGTACTTCTATGAACTCTTAACCTTAAAAATACTACTGTACAATGCTTTCCTTACTAGGACTTCTAATACAAGCAATTTTTTTATCCAAAGTATATCTTTTTATTCCAAAATAGAAACTAGACCTAAAAATAAATAAACTTATATTACTCTCACTGTTTACTATGCTTATAACTATTCACTACTAGTAACATTAGTAATAAAATCAATCAGAAAGCCTACAACATCATTACGAGTTATAATTATTAGGCTATAAACCAATGATTTCAAAGCGAATATCTTTATTTCTAATAATGAACAATATGGAATTAAAAACAGTTAAAAACAAATTATAATTGTATTTTAAAAAAAATTACAAAGTGTATACCTAAATTTATCTTTAAGTATTCGGAAACAGGATACTTATATTTAATTGTTTTTAATGTTACCTTTTATACAATCATGGCACTTGTAGTTACAGTTATTTTGGTTATCAACAATACGAATAACATCTTTCTCATGAGTATTCTAATGTCCAGACAATAAAAAATCGATTCTGCACCAAGTCTACAAGTCTGCAGGTGTTCTAAGCAATACTAAGTAACTTTGATGAAAGGAAAACAAATCTTTAAAGCCAAGACACATTGTTAAAATGTCTGAATGAAGTCAAGGCACAAACATTTTACCATGGATGTTCAAAATTAGTAACAACAACAGTTACTTAGTAGTTTTGCTATAATAAACATTAGACAAGCAAGTTTATTGGCAGTGGGAATCAAACCCGAGACACTCAAATTAGTGGGAATTGCCCCCCCTCATTATGTAGTTTTTTTTGGTTAATGAAAAGACATAATGTCAACATTTCAATTACTTGAATATTTTCATGGTAGTCAATTTAATCATAACTTTGATTAATTGATAGTTGGAATAATTGAAAACAGCAAAAAATGGAAACACTAATTTTGATTATTTTCATGACATTCATTGATTAATCAATTAGTTTATGAGACACTTATCAATGTAACTGCTGCTCATAGATAATCTATTACATCACCCAACTCTACATTTGATATGAATATTTATTTTTATTACTCATTTTTAAGACAGAGAAAGGCACATATTAACCCTATAAGACTTGGCACCATTTTTAAATTCCTTTCTTTATTGGTACTGTATTACATTCAAAATTTAATTAAACCACTATACTATCAATGTATTTCAATGAAATTATTGTTATGAAGTATGTTATAATTCAAAGTTTTATTCCTTTATTTCAAAAAGAAACATCTAAAACTGCAATTAAAACTGCAGTTTTTCATGTCATGTGATCCACTCGCAGCTGCAATTTTTCAGCTTTAACAGCTGGTAGAGAAGAAACTGTGTGTTTAGAATGCAGACACTTTCTTCAGATGGCCAAAGTATACATTACAGATGTTTTACATTACTTTCTCAAGCCCTTTAGAAGAATTTCTCTCTCAAGTTACAAGGTGGGTGTAACACCTGTCAGGGGTTGAAACAATTTATTACTTGTTTCAGTTCAGAAAACATTGAAATGTACAAGTCAAAAGGTTAAGTAAGCATCTTATAGTCTAGACACATATCTACACAACTGCCATTGTATTATTGGAGATACAGAGTGTCAAAGTAGAGAATTTTCATAGCTTGCTAGTCAGGTGAAAATACATCTGAAGTTTTAAGTAGTTTTTAAGAGGTTTCTTTTGAAATAAAGGATGTAAAACTGAAGCAACATTAAACTTTGAATTGTAACATACCTTATAATGTTAACTTCATACATTGATAGTAAAGATGTTTAATTACATTTTGAATGTAACATAGTTACTTCTATATAAAAGCATTTAAAGGGGCACCTGTTACAAAAGAGTTATGCAGGGAAAGTAGACACAGCATGATTAACTACACAATTATCCATGGAAGCTAATATGTATATTTATAACAAAACTTAAATTCTAAATCAAAAACAATATTAAATAGTCATTAATTCATAGCATCATGCAATATCATGTCATTTTCAAATTGAAGACATAACTGGGTAATGCTGAATACAACAAAGTACTTGGGGAGAAGAGTTAACAAAAGTATAAAATGGGACTGCATCCAGAATCTTACATGTGCTTGTCTCACACATTCAATCTCCACATCATTCTTCACTGCCTTCTTTAATAGAACAGGATTTGGTGCTTTTATCCAGCGACTCTGTGTTCAATTAAAGTTAAAACTATACATACAAGTCATAGGATATTTTATAAACAAGTAATGTTGACTGCTGTTTATGAATCTACTTTATAGCCAACATCCATACAACTGGTGACACATTATGTTATATAATAATAAAGAGAATGAATACTTGTAATAACATTACAACTTTAAAAAATTATTTCTTACAAACATAAAGAAAAGACCACCAAAATATAAATTACTTTTAACTGAAACAATATTTGGTGGACAGATTGTTTTTTTTTCAAAATCCAAATTTAAACTAAACATGAAATTGTGAATTAAATATACAACTCACAGATAGATTTCTTGGGGAAATAGCACCTTGATTATTGTGAAAAGAAATTCACCAATAATTATTATGAAATTTCTAGAAAAGTAAAACTCTATAAATTTATTTACATAAAATCAGCAATATTTTTGTTTTTTATCTCTTACAAAAATGCTTAAATTGGTATTCTGTAACAATCTACATGTTGAACAATACTCATTAAATAATTACAATTAACTTACCTTAGGCACAAGACTCACTAAGGCATAGCTTGATTTGCTGCTGATCTAAGAGGTAATCAAAGGAAAGAAAAATGAACAGTTATTATTTAGATAGTGGAGGGTTGCTTTTCAACATAAACATATCTCTACTGAAGATATTATAAAAAGTTTGTTTGTTTGTTGTTAAGCTCAAGAAAAATTCAATGGTCTATCTGTGCTATGCCCAATGATGAAAGTTTTACCATTATAAGCCCACACTTACCACCGAGCCATTGGGGAGGGCAGGCATCTCAAAGTGACAAAATTTACTCAAACAACAAGAACTTTGTTTTTGCTCACTTTGAAAACAGTTTTTTCTTGTTTTGCTACCACTAAAGATCTAGCTGATAAAGCTTGTTGGAATGTTTTAACTCTCTGGAAATGGGCTCAGTCGAATTGATCAACCACATTACTACTTTGTACTCATTTAAAATCATTATAGTTTTGATACTACTAACTTTTAATATAGCGTGTATATCTTCACAAAATTTGGCAGAATTTCAATAATAATTATAAGTATTTCACAACAAAAAAATCAGATGTTTTAGCGAAGTATTTTTAATAAACTAAAAAAAAGATTTGTCCATGAATATATTGAGCTCCTTGCACAAGTGCCTCATTAAACATTTTTATATTTTAGTTACTTTTATAATAATAATAAATAAAGAATATACATGAAAAACAAAAATAAAGTACTTACCCGTCTCATATTTTTTGCTGTCAACTGTAGATGACACTTAACCTTATTTTTTCATACTAGTAGTAGTAATGCACTAAGTAATGTTTATTTAATTAAATAATGCACCAAAACCAAAATACAGAATAATAACATGCAAAAAGTACACAATGTCCCATTACTATAGCAATTTTTCTGGCTTTCTAACTACGCAACAAGAGCTGTTAAATTCATCCAAGCTAGTTAATACATTTTCCATTAGAACAAAGCTTGTACTAAAAGATAAACTGACAATTCTCTGTTCAGAAAACATTGTAATATAATGCATCATTTAGTAGGTAAAAACCTGGACTTTCTATTGGTTATATATAATATATTATTAAACATAAAAGAGAACTATTAACAAATCCTGGAATAGAGGATGTGACAGGAGGGGTCTGATTTTCTATTTGATGACTTTGTAACCAGACAAGATTGAGGGCTGTAAAAATTATGGTTTGTATGAGTGATGAAGATTTTATAGTGAGTAATTTACATTAAATTGCGTACTTATTGGAGGGGTGATGAATAAATTAGAGAAGAGGGGATGCCTAGAAAAAAAAAAGTCATATTTCTCACACTAGGGGTAATTCATAATTTCTTTTAATATTGCCTTATAAAATTAAAAACTTCAAACTTATATATCATTAAAACATGGATTATTAACTATGATTTTATGTTATACTAATTGGTACAACATAAACAAGAAGTAGTTGATTTAAATTTTTAATACGTCACTAAAAACCTCGTGACATGCCCAGTAAAGGATGTCCATGCAGAGAGATTCAAATATCTCAATTACAGTGAACAGTACAGAATATAGCCTCTACAAAATTCTTTGGTTGTCAGGATACAACCTACCATCTATGCCAACTGACAGGCAAGTTAGTGCAGTTTTCCTGCTCAGTTGGCATAGTGGCTATTTAACTGTTTAATTATATCATGCAAAACCTATTCATTTAAAAAGCCACATAATGTCAAAAAAATAATCAACAGAAATTTCAGTAATCTATCTAATACAATAAGCTGGATTTTTCAATTTTTCTTCATTTGTCACAAGTATGATACCAAAAAATTAATGACATTTTAAAGATATATTATTATACCAACAATAAATAGATAAATATATGTTTGTCTAACTGGGTTTTGTTGGCAGATTTAGATGTCATATTTTGGCTATTCTACAATTAAAATACCATTAATAAAATAAAAGTAAAATTATGCAAAAGTATTAAACAAGATAAATTGCCAACTGAAAAGTAACTACAAGCATGAAAAGGTACAATTTTTGTAGTCCACATGTCACAAGAAAACAAAATTAGATGTACATTAAAGACAATGCTTTTTTTTTAATTTTTCAGTCCTTCTTCTAGTTGGAAAATAAATGACGATAAAGATGGCAATAATAGTCTGCCTTTGAACTTTTAAGCATTTTACATTATGCCTGATTTTTACTAAAAACTCAATGTCAGTCAAACACCCAAAACTGTTAATACTTGATACAGTTATAATTTTCCTACACAGAAAATGTATTTCCGATATATACTTACCTCCTGTCAGATAATAGCTTTTCTCAATTAATACTGCCATCTATATGGACAATTTTGTCACTCGCCACTAGTTAGCTTTGATACTCCCACCTATCCCCATGTGTTTAACATCATACAGATATGCTGTACCATACAAAAAGCATGTGACAACCCTCCTTCAATAGGAGCGAGGCACACTCTCCTGGTGCAGCCGTCTTCCCCTAGAATACAGAGTTTACCATTACTCCGAGATTAGGCACACTGAATAAAAAAAACAATGGAAGTGGGGATGAAGGGTGGGAAGTGTGAGTGTAGGTAAGTATCTATCGGAAATACATTTTCTGTGTAGGAAAATTATAACTTCCAATATGATATCTTACCTCTTCTCACTCGATAGCTAGAATCCCACATTGATCTGGTGGAAGGACCAGAGCAAAATTACCTAGATGAACCTTCTTAGGGATGCATCTACAATGAACTCATGGAGTGTGACATCTCTGTCAAGAGGAGAAACACTCATGTGAGACCATACCACATCTGAATCATGTACACACTTCACCCTTGATGAATGACAGTGTCACTAAATGGATTTTTTGCCTCAGGTATAACATGGACGGGGCACATCAGATCATAGTCGGAGATCAATTCCAGTCTCAATAAATGGAACTGGGAATTGAACATTTTGTCCATGGACGAAGGAGGGTCCTTAATCATCAGTATCCGAACCAAAAAAAACAGGTCCAAAACCAAAAAATCTGGGAATGGTTCACCCAGTCCATGGTAGGAGATCCTCGACCAATTGAAACCAGATGTGTTCCTGGTGTAGAATGGTTAGGGAGCATTGGACTGTAATCACGAGATCAGTTCCAGCCCCAAACCAGTCGTACTGGGAATGGATCATCCAGCCAACAGTAGAAGGAGCACTTCCATTTCAAGAACCCAAACATACCAAACATGACCAACACTAGTCCCTCTGGGAACTGAAATCCAGAGGAGAGTAGGAAGGTAGAATGCAGTGTTGAGAGTCAACCTTGTCCAAAACCATGTGGCATTGGAAATGTATTCTCAAATCTGTAGTAGGAGGAGGAAGGTCCCAGCCCACTTACATCTGCGGATTTATATTGGCTGGTCCAGCTTCATCCAACACCAGTTGGCAGTGGATATAAAGAAGGGTTCCCAACCAGAGAGGGTGAACTGCCTTTTTTTGGTGGATTGAACCAATCCAAAACCAAACAGCATCTAGAATTGTAGAGAAGGAATGAGGAATGAGACCATGATAGAGTGACCAATGGCAAAAAATATGCCATTTGCAATGATGCACAGATAAAGAGGAAAGACTTGACTGAACAGGAAATAATGGATGCTACCCATGTAGAAAGATCTGTCCTTCTTCCAAGCCAGAGTGTGGGAATGGACAGATGAACCAGGATGCATGAGGTAGACAAAAAGTTTTTTTTTTTGTTATGGATTTCGCACAAAGCTACATGAGGGCTATCTACACTAGCCATCCTTAATTTAGTGGTGTTAGACTAGAGAGAAGGCAGCTAGTCATCACCACCCACCGCTAACACTTGGGCTACACTTTTACCAATGAATAGTGGGATTGACTGTCACATTATAATGCCCCCAAGGCTGAAAGGGCAAGCATGTTTGGTGTGATAAGGATTCGAACCTGTGACCTGCTGACTGTGAGTCGAGCACCCTAACCACCTGGCCGACAAAAGAGAGATGGGGAGGGAAGAAGAGGTAAAGATGTAGTAATGGGAACCATGTCTAAGCAGGCCAGAACAGAGCCACCGGAAAGATTCGACACAGGGTCCTCAATCATCAGTATCCTAACTAAAAAAATGGGTCCAAAACCAGAAAATTTGGGAATGGTTCACCCAGTCCATGGTAGGAGGTCCCCGACCAATTGAAACCATGTCTAAATAGGCCAGAACAGAACCACTAGAAAGACTCGACACAAAGTGGTTTGAATGATGGATAAGATTCTGGAAAGTAGACAAATGGTAGGACAGGCATAAATATAACAGTCCTTCCATTTCTGGCTGAAGGTATCTACTGCCAATGCTGAAGGATGTAGAACTGGAGACCAAAAGAGAGTGATTTTATTGTTCCAATTGGTGGCAAATGCATCCAACTGGGTCATATCTAACTGAGGACATAGCCAATGGAAGCCCGTTGGATTGAAGGACCACTTCATGGGAAGAATCCTGTTGCGATGAGATAACAGATCCATAACAAGATTAAGAGCACTTGGGATATGGCAAGCCTGCAGGTGGACATGCTGGCTGTAAGACCAGAACAGAAGATCCAATGTTTGAAAACAAAAAGACAGAACAGGTGCCTCCTTCACAGGTGACATAAGAGACTATGGTCAAGTTGTCAGAATGGATCATGACCAAACTGCCCTTCAGAGGGGGAAGGAAATGCCAAAAGTTCCAAGAGACTGATATGAAACTTGGACTCAACTGCTGACCATTGACCCGAGATCTCTCGAGAATCCAAATATGGTTTGTAAACTGACAGAGAGGCATTGGCAAAAAGATGTAAATCAGGTCTGGGAGGTAGAAAAGGAACTCCAGATATGATGGAGTTACTGTTCAGCAACCAGACAAAATCATTGAAAAGGGAGGGAGGAAGGTTGATAGGTGCAGCCCCAATGTATGCCCAACCCAGAGGAATAATGGGTTTCAAGGATGCCCCAGTCCTCAAAAATGATATACTCTCCCATGCAGGTAGAGTAGGAAAGGATTGTGCTTTTTGAACTGCCAGCTCCATAGACTGTAGTCAAACGAGAGAAGGTTGGGCATGACTGAGGTATGTGTTGAAAAGGACCAAGATAAACAAGATATTGTGTCAGGGTAAGGATGAACTTCTCTAACTTGGTCAGCCAATGCACTTGTGCAGCTTCTCTGAGAAGAAACTGAGTGTGGTAAGAAGAAACTGCTCATGAAAGAAAACAAAGCCCTCAAGAGTGAAACCATTTGGCAAAAACATTGACCACCCGTCAAAAAGCATAAGAAGGCGAGGCCAACCTGAAAGGAAGGGCTCTGAATTGGTAGACTTGGTCTTCATGGGCAAACCAAAGGAACCAATGTGATGCTGGGAATATGGCACTATTGAGATGGGAAAGGTTGATGATTGGCGACCAGTTCTATTTGGGGGGGGGGGGGCATCAAACAACCAGGAATAGAACCCTTAAAGGGATTAAGCCATAGGTTCAATAGCACCTTTGTAAAAAAGGTTCTGAACTGTCTTGGAAAGTTGCTGGCTGGATATGGGATCCTCAGGAGGATGGAAGGCAATTGAGAAAGGAGGTGTGTGCAAAAGAAAGGAGAGTCATTCTGATAAGACTTATAGAGCCCAAGGATCTGAGATAAAGGTTCTCCACACATGGACAAAATTGTACAGTCTGGCCCCTACTGGTCTTGTACTAACCAGATAGTCACCAATACCATTGGGATCGAAATAGTTGGCAGCATACACTGCAATGATCTACTTCCAAAACCTGAGTAGAAGGAACAGGTGGGGAGGGTCACAGGTATAGGAGCAGGAGAGCATGGAGAAGATTGGAGATATGCTGACTCCACATGATGCTCAAAGGACTCGAGGATACCCCCAAAAACAGACTGCTGCAAAACGATGGGATGTGGGGCAATTGCACCCATGTCAGAAGGGCATTACAAGAGTTCCCAACAACATAGGAGCCAAGTGTGAAGAGATAGGGCCAAGAAAGATGAATGTGCCAACATGAACAACAGTGGGGAATGGAAGGGAATAATGGATAGCCTCAAACAAATGGTAAAAGGAAGTAGTGAAGAAGGAAGGTTAAGGTTAAATGAAGGTGGGAGAACTATATCTGGGAAAAAAGGATTGAGGTATCAGAGTCTGAACTTCAAACTGGGATTTAGGAATCCAACTGTTGAGAATCCAAAAAAGGATTCAAAGCCCAATGGTAGACCATTGTATGGGCTTAAGAAGAGTGAGAGGGACACAGCATGCTAATTCCTGAACATAATTGGTTGGTCAAATGCTCAGCATGGATCCTGATATCAGGAGAGAGAAAAAAAACAAAAAATTTGGGAGCATGTATCATGTATCAAGGAAGAGTAATCAATAAATGTATAGTTTCCAGTAATATAAGTATGGCTCGATTTGGTTAGGCTAGTATTCTTTGCTTAGCCTTCTTGATTGTAACTTGAGAAACAAATTAGTCACCCGCAAGCTGCAAGTTCAACCGGGTGTTTATGTAAAATGTTCCTTTTCACGTGTTAAGATCAGTTTATCAGTGATAAAATTATTTCTAAGACTTTCATAAATTACATAAATAAACTTTTCCTGAATTGCCAAGTCTTTAGTTTTGTATAATTGCACTTTATTCTACCTCAATGTAAACAAGTAGAAAAATAACACAATTTCTGACTTTGTAAAATACAGAAACATATTGGCTACCATACATTACATATGTATATATATATATATATATATAATTAATGTTTTCAAATGTCAGTTATTTTTCTTCAAACATACAACAGTAAAAAAATATATTTGGAAAACAATGATCTCTTCTACTTACGATGCTACAAAGTCCTTGTTTGCACTTGTGAGCCATACTTGCTAAGCCTCTTCCAATTTCATATGTGGAGATGGAAAAATAATATTTTTTGTAGACTTTATATAAGCATTTGGGAATACAAAAAAAATTATAAATTACTATACCAATACCCCAAAAATCCACTGTAATTTATGAGTGTTTTTCTGATAGCAAAGCCACATCAGGCTATCTGCTGTGTCCACCAAAGGGAATTGAACCCCTGTTTTTAGCATTCTAAATCCTTAGACTTATTGCTGTACCAGCAGGGAACCCACTGTAATTTATCAGGCTTCCTAACTAAATTGTATTTGAGTCTAAAAAAATATAATTTCTATTCACAAAATAGCCTTAAGCAATACTTCAAACTTTCCAATGATATAAGAGCATTTCTCTCATAAATAGCTTAGGAAGACTGACAGAATTATGTAGAATAAATATATAGCTTTCAATTGATTATAAAGTTATTGGTACATAAAAGAAGGCTTAAATAAACAAGTCTTCTCAAATGATGAAGTGGTGGGTGGAGCCAATAGGGCGGGTTCGCTAAGTATCATATCTCAGCAAATAGAAAAGGTAGGAGGTTCTTATTTTATATTCTAGCTTGCCAATATTGAACATTTGAGTTTCTAATTCTTACAAAACTATAAACGTTGTATTGTGGGTGTCATAAAATGTAATCTGACCAAACCCAAAAGGCCATGTACCACGTGACACACAAAAATCGATATTTAGCTTTTTTTTTTAAATATTTAGTTTCGAATTAAGAAATTAACTAATGTATAATACTAAAATTTGAATTATAATCTACAATTTGATATCAAACTTATTCACATACTTTTATAAAATAATAGTTAAATAAAATGTTGAATGTAAATCTAGAAACCTGATGTCATGCCCTCTGACCCCTACCAGTCTCGATAGTGTTAAAACCTTATAAACCTGTATTACCAAGTCCAGAAAATATGATGAAGGTTTAAATGCATCAACTGCTGCAAAATGAGACTGCCCAACAAAAGGACGACAAGGGAGAAGGTTGCCCAAGTTTTCGTTCTCTTGTCTAGTGTCCTCAAGGTAGGGGAGAACTGGTTGAGGGTCATGAGAGCCACCAGCCTGCATGAACAACTCCATTTCCCAGTGGATGGTGCCAAAACCTTCTCTACCGATAACGTCGCACCAGTGGTCGCAGTAACAGGTGGTTGATCTATGGTAGTGGTAGCTTTTGAAGTTGTCGTGACAATAAATTGCAAGTTCATCACTGAATATGAGTGGATAAATAAACTAAGACTAAAAGTAAAACAAGTTGTTGTCGAAAGAGAGAGAGATAAAAGAAATGTTCACAAAAGTAATTCAACTCACACTGAACAGCTGTTAGATTCTCAAAGTTGAACATTTAAGTTCAGAGAGTATGTTCAAATATGAAGTACAAAAGTAACAAAATGTGAAAACTCAAAGCCTGGCAAGCAATACATCTAATTACTTGAGTGCCAAATTGTGAGGTTAGAGTCTGTAATCCAGGAGAAGACAGGTGCACCAGAAGAGTGTGTCATGCTAAAAAATTGAGCATATAGAAGGAAGCATTAATCAAGAAAAGCTATTATGTGAGAAGAGGTAAGATAAGATATGGAAATTTTATATCTAATAAATTGTTATTCAGATATTATTAGAAACATTAGCATTCTATTATATATATCATCAGACACAAATGATACAAGTGATATAATACAACCTAATACTCTGACGTAAACCCTTTCTTCTCATAATGAGTGTAATAAATTGTTATTCAGATATTATTAGAAACATTAGCATTCTATTATATATATCATCAGACACAAATGATACAAGTGATATAATACAACCTAATACTCTGACGTAAAACCTTTCTTCTCATAATGAGTGTAATTTTGATCATTCACTTGTGGCCTTTGTTAGGTTTACAATATAAATTATGTTTATTTGTATTACAAATATGTAAATTTTTAAACATTCACACTATCAGATGAACAATAATGAAAACAGATTTACCCATATTTTGCCTGGCTTCTGATTAACTAAGTACATTAGGAATTCTTTAATCATCTTATAGGGCCTGATTTCAACTTTTATACTATCAGAACTATCATCATTTTGGAAATGTCGGTGCACTGAAGGGGTAAGCTTGCTTTCTTCAATAAACAAACTGAAAAAAAGAGTGTAAGAAAGATATTTAATAAATAATATTTTTCATAGGATTTTAGAAAATACACAATTTCTCACTGCCCATAAAAGAGAACCTTACATACTTATATTAAAACTGCAGTAGTTTTTTTTAAAAGAAATCACAAACATAAATAAAAGGATATGAACAAAATTTATAATAAGAATTATAACTACTTTATCTCTTTCTTAAAGAGAAATGTAAGGTTTCAAAACCAAATAAAAGTTTCTTTACATAATAACAAAAATATTGAGTAAGAAAGGTTATGTATAAATATCTGTTTCTAAACATAAAGTATGATTCTTTACTAAAACAAACTGTACGCTCACTATATCTGACACAATACAGTGACTGTCAAGGACAAAAATAAACTAGAAAATAAAATTTCTTTGCAGTAACTCCTCATGCATAACTCAAGAGAATGTGAAACTGAATGTTTTATCCCAATTATTTTTAACAAAATATAAAATGTATTATTTATTGCTGGTGCTAGGTATAGGTAACTGAATTACAAATTTATAAGTGAGATGAGTTAAATGCATAGATTATGAGTCATGACCATCTGTTAATATAGTTTGATAAGTTTTGCCTAATATTTGGTCAAAAAAGTGCCACATCAGATACATAATTATTCCAATGTGTGTTTAGTTTATTTTGTTACCTTTCCTACAAGCCAGAGCTACAACTGACAGTGAAGTTTTTACAAGGTAAGGTCAAGGTTGAGCAGCAATTAATAAAAGCACATTTTGTTTTGTTTCAGCTAATAGAAATAGGAAAACAGAGCCCTAAACAAACCTTAGGAATGGGAATAAGCTGAAACTCACCACTGGTTTCTGAGACATTTATAGCAAAGTAAAGAGAAGCTAACTTAGTTTCAGAGATAACATTGCACTGTTTGTATTTCATTGAAAGACTCTGTTCTATTGATATCAGAAGCCATGACAGAACTCATGGTTTTCAAAATCTCAAACAGCTCGGGTTCATTGTACTTTATGTGATAATTTGTGTTCAGACATTTGCTGGTTTAACCATATTGTAATATTCTATTACTTACAGCAACCTTAGCACTGAAAGCTTTTTTTATCAAGCAATTTTAAAGCAAGTTATACAGTGCAGCTTAATATATGTTTCAAGGAAAAAGGTAACAGAGTTAATTTACCTGTTTCAAGCCATAATTTATTTATTTATATAACTCTTAAATCATTAAGGTATACATGGAACTTTAACAGAAAAACATGTTCATCTAAACTAAAATATATATTTAAATTCAGTCTTTTCTTTCACACACACACATATATATTTATATTTAAAAATTAGTTCCCAAACCGTATCTTTTGATTCTAAGATAAGTTATGATAGTGGTAAATGGATTAATAATTAGTATAGGTGTTTTAAAATTGTTAAAAATTATGGTGACTTAAATTATATTACCAGCTTGATCATGCTACTTCCCAAACTTCTTATGGTCATGAACAATACTTACAACACAGAATCAATTGTGACAACAGCATAAGCAAAGAATACAGGATTAAAGTCAATGTCAGATCCCCGTAAGTTGAATAACCCTATAAAACACAATCATTATTAAAGTAACTTCTATTTGAATTACCCTGCAGAAAAAATTAATCAATTACCCTAATTACATGTAAACACACCAGTCAGTTTTATTCTGATTTTTCTGAGAACTAATTACTAATCATTCATAAATCCAATTTTAAAATTTTATGTTTTTTTTTAGTTATAGTTCATCAGATGATCATCATATATCAGGAACTTTATATTTCACAAATTTGTGTATTTAATACAAAAAATTAGCCTTATAAAACATTTAAATGTTAACTAACTTTATATAATAGATAAAGTTTTGATACTTGATATATTTTCTTGTGTTTCTTTCTCAATACAAGATGATCTCGTACCCATTTATTAAATTCTGGATTAGTTCCTGAATCATATACTTCAGTAACATGCAAAATTTGACATCTCACAGTTCTTTAAACACAAAATCACAAATAGATCTGATTGTTTTCACTTCTGCTCTTATAAAAAAGGCAAGACTTTTCAAAGACCTTCAAATGTTTTGTTTGTAAATATACATATATCATACACGATATTTTATTTAATTCAATTTTATATATCTTTGTGATATCCTACTATATCCACATTTTAACTCAACAGACTAAAAGTTAAAGCAACAAGCGACTGACTGTTATGACAGTTCCGTTATGAAGGGATTTCTCAATTACCTATTAAACAAAGTTAGCTTCCACTTAAATATAATTAAATGTCCAATATAACTGAATGAAAAGGCAAACTTGAGACTGTTTTATATGAGTTTTGAAAAAATAGTTTTTAGATATCTCATCAAGTCTACACAGAAGATCAATACTTACAAGCAACTTCATCCAATGCTGTAACTAACAAAGATTCTGCCATTTCTTTTGTCATTTCTTCTCTTATTTCCATAATTTTTTCCTTCCAGTGTTTTCCTTGTTGACAAGATTTTTTTTTCATTACATGCATTGTTTTTGGATAAATAATATCATAACAATAAAACTATATCAATTCTAAAATGTTTTATATAAGAAAAGTGATTTAATTTTAAACAGAAGAGGTTTATAAATTAATACATTTTTCATTAGGTTTAAAGAAAATTGAAAAACATTATTTTCCTTGGGATTAAGAGAGTGAACTTTAGAAACATTATTATACTCTTAGAATGATAACATTTCCAAACTGGAAATTTCCACTTTTCTAAGCACCTGTATATGATGACGGTAAAGGTTCCACTTGATTACAAAGAGGAGCTGGACGATCTTCCCACACCACATCCACTAGATTCTGACTCACAGGCACAAGGCTATGTCCTGCTGTAGCCAGTTTCTTTTCTAAAGGTTTCCACATATCTGAGAGAACAAGACACGAGCATTTTTTACAGAATTAAAAGCAACAAACTAACATATCTTTTAAAGTCTTAACCAAATGAAGTAATTATCAGAAGATTTTATAATAATTAGTGAACTAGAAAAATGAACCAATTATGATCATAATTCTCAGGTTTATAGCACTTATAAATCAGTACATGATCACAAAATGATAGCTGTTTACACTGACATTCCATCTGATAATAACATCTGATAAAAAATTAAAAGAAAGGAACCAATGTAAACACATCATTTTTAAGCAAATCAAATACTTAGATTAAGGTTTTAACTCAGCCATAAAAATAAACTTAATTATCACAATTAAAACCTGTAATGAACAAGATTTTACCATTTTGTAACAAGTTGACGTGTTTCACTAATCAAACTTCTTTTATTGTTCGTCAAATTTTAAAGTTTTTGTTTGCAAAGACAGGTTATTATCTCAGTGTTCAAAATCATTAAAAAAATTTCCATTAATCCTAAAGATGAAGTTAGTAGGAATGGTATATTTTAAGATGACTTGGACATTTGAAATTTAACTCTGTCAGTGTGAAAAACTGAGCTATGATTGGCATTTAACATTTCAGTTTCACTTTGTATTGAACAAGTTAATAACATTAAATTCTTGAAAAACTTTTTTTTTGTATCTCACACAAAGCTACTGAGTCTCCATCTGGGGTTCTAGTGTAATGAGTCCTCAAATATATATCACTGTGCCACTGGGGAGTTTTGGAAAACTCTGCAATTCTATTTTTACAAGTTACAGCTTTTACAGTAAGAAAAATAAATCTTTAAACAAGTTCAATATTTCAGTCACTGGTGCATCTATTTTCAACTTCACAGGTTTTAATGATAAAGAAGGTTTTTGTATATAAATCAACAATATAACAATGTGTTTAAGTTAGAGAATCAATAGCAATTACTTATGCATGTGCACATCAATACATGTGAATTGGCAGATTATTTAATTATAGCTGAACAAAAGAAAAAAATTCGATTAATTTGAAACAGATTAGTAAAAAAAGTATTAATTCAAAAAAGAGAGAATAGTGATTGTCAAAAAAGTACAGAAACAAGTTGAATCAAAATGCAGTGATGATATTTTCAAGCCTACAACTAGGGACTCTAAAAAAGTAAACAAATGAGGCTGGAAATAGTGTCTACATTATTTTCTTAAGCTACAAATCCCTATTTTTGATTCAATGTCTACAGTACTTATTAATTTAATTTTTAGAGACCCTAGTTGTAGGCTTGAAAATATAGTCTTTGCATTTTGATTCAACTGATTTCTGTATTTTTCTGACAATCCTCATTCCCCCTTTTTAAATTAACAATTGTTATTAATCTTGTTTCATAAGTTTTTTATGTCCACTTATGGAGAATAAATTTCAAGCTACGTACACGTATATGCGGGCAGTTGAATGTTACATGTTTTTCAACAGTTTTCATCTACATTGGCTTTTTTTCCACTCAACAACCATGCTGAGCTTATTCAAAATAAATAACAAATGTACAATAAAGAATAAACACATGTACTGTTACGCAACCACAACAACCAAAATGTAAAGTTGTTCTCAAAAGACCATCTTGAAGACAAAGACTGTATCATCACAGATTTAATGAATGGCTTCCATCAATGACATAGTGTAATGTAACAAAAGACAAGCAGCAACAAAGCAATCTCATCAGAATGAAATAATGTTTCTTCTAAGATAATACAACATAGATTAATGTGCAATGTAAATAGATGCAGTAACATACTTACATTGTTAGGTCTACGTGACACATATGTATGCTCTTCGACAGCCTGCTGTGCACAAGTGTTTGCTAGAAGAATGCATCACAAATAATACATGCAAGATAGACAACAGCAACACACTTAGTGTACGTCACCAATTATCGACACCATTTACAACCTCTATTTTAACACTATTTATAAACAGCAATAGCTATATGAAATAGTGCTATATGCACCTACAATTTCAGCTTACTATAAGAAACAGTAAAAAGAATCACCACTGTTGTCTGGGTAGGGAAATCTACTATGGTGTTCGTCCACTGTTAAAAACATGCTGAAATATAGTTGCAGAAATCCATGTAGAGACATCAAGCTTGAGTAACGATATGCAACAGCAAAATCGAGAACCTTTCACGTGGCAGTTTCCAATTAGAAAATGCATAAGTTGTAGTTTCCAACTAATGTGCACACTAGGAAAACACCAGATTTTTTTTAAAGTGAAGGACTTAGAAAATTTCACAGAATGAAAAAATTAAGGAGGTGAAGTTAAGTTTAAAACTACTCTCTAAGTTTTTTGTAAAATTCCTGTGCAATCCCACACTAAAGTAGATATTACTTGCAATAATTTTATAATGGAATCATAACAGAGATTGAGCAAACTGTCAACAGTAGATCTCCAGCCTTGTTTGCTTATTGGTTTTGTGATCACCATTTGTAGATTTTAAATTCTCAAATTTAATTATCTTGTATGTAGGCTATTTTAATGCACAGCAATGGGCAAGTATATGCCTGGAGTAAGACACAACCCACACTAAGCACCTATAAAATTTTACCAATAGAAAAGCAACTTTTTTAAATAAAATAAATACATCTGAAACATCACTTTAAATAAAGCTTCGTGTCTTTTTAAGTAATTATTTACTGAGCCAGGTGGCTTTGTGCCTGAGGTTTCATGTAAACGTGTGTTTAACAACACGCATAAAGTACAAAAGCAGCTGCTCTGAACAACATTGCATCTATTATGTATTTGTAATCATGTAAATCAACTTTCAATGAAAAATAATCAACTTTTAAGTAGGTCATGGACATTTACGATGCTTCATTTAGCATATCTGTCAAGGTTTTGGTGTAAAATATCCAGCCAATTTTGTTGTAGGCTTGTGAAATAATACTATTAATAATAACTTGAATAAATAGACAAATTCTGATTTTGTCTAAAATCATGAAATCACTTATTTTGTTTATTATTAAGTGTTTGGGTGGTCTTAGCTATCGAAAAGGAAGGTTTTGAGTGTTGTTTCAAGAATAAGTTGTTTTTAAAGTTTTCTGGCCAAATTTTCTTTTTGAGTTTTGAGCATATTCTGATTGGATCCCCATTACGAATTACTATTGTGGTTCACGATATGTAAAAGTTGTTGTATGAGAGGTTTGGATAATATTAGGTATGTCTGGGGAAATAACAATCATACACATACAGAGTTGTGCCTGGATATTTGTTAATTGATTTTATCAATAAGGTTAGTTGTAACAGTTCAGTTAGGTGCTCCCATTTTGTCAATTCTCCTCTTTGGATCATTTGGTACAATTTTTCCACTAAGTTCTATTACCTCAGGTCAAGGGTTTGAGAGAACAGACTAAAAGATGTCAAAGCTACACGGAGAAATGTTATTGTCTAAGCTATGTAACCGTCATAGGAAGTGTGAAGTTTGATGATGAGGAACCCACTTTGAGACCAATAATGCTTGGAGATGGCTTGAATGGGTAATGAAGAAAAACTTTAATATAAGTTGAACAAATGTACAATGATTCGACTAGGTCTTGTACCTGATGATGACAAAACCTTGTTGAAACATTGTGGATTTGCTGTTATGTTAAACTTATATCAAAGTTTTTCTTCATTACCCATTCAAGCCATCTCTAAGCATTAGAAGTGTGAAGTGTTTTTTTAATTGAGTGTTTATTTTGGAAACATAAGGTTCCAAAATCCAGTTGAAGTATTTACCAAGGGTGTGGATTAAAGATATGTAAGAAAACATAACTGGGTGTAAGGTTAATGGGTTTTATGGACTTTTGGTAGATCATAGACTTTTAGTGTTCTTGGTTGGTTTGTATGCAAAAAACTGTAAAGTTTAAACATGAGAATTTTTTCTTTAATAATATTATGGAATAGTTTACCTAATTTTGTATTGTATGTTGGGTTGACATCAGTGTTTGACTGAGTAAGTTTAAACATATCATTCAATATATTTACCATGAAGGAATCATACTGTTTGGTTGTTAGAATCACGAGTTTCCTTTATTGGCCCTTTGGATGATAATGTATTCACTGTTTCTAAAATTTTTTTGGCCTTTTCTTTATGCTTTATTCTTTCTTTTTTTTCAAAGGTTTTCATTAATTTCATCTAGAACGTTTTTAAAGGACCTGTTTTGGGTTTAGTTGCAAAATTGCAGAGTTGATCTTGTTGAAGATTACTGAAAACTCTTCATTGCTCTGCAATGAAATAGATGGGGATTCTTTCAGAGATATTCAAAATTGGTTTTTAAATCTAACACTACGATGGTGATAGGAGTGACTGTTTAGTTAAGACTTTTGTTTAGGGCTGTGATTTAAGGTTCACCGAACTGAATTGTTTCACAAGACCAAAAAAAAAGGAGGACTAATAAAAAGCAGGAATACCTAATTGAACTATTACAACTAGTCACATTTATTATTTGCTTCCAATACAGAGGTTTGTACTTCCTTCACTTACATGGACTTGACATGGGAAATCCATTATCAAATACCTTAGTAACACTTTTTTTTTATCACGTGGAACATATCACAGCCACTTCCTTTTATGAGCCTTCATTTTGGCTTATATATATGTAGATGACATTTTTTTTGTGGTTTTAGGTGTCATGATGAACAAACACATAAACAACATACAATTTTGTTGATAATGAAAACAACTACACAATAGATTTTTTAAATGTTAATATTACAAACTTCCCTCAAGTCTTCACCATTAAAGTTCATAAAAGAAATATATACTGAATATTACATAAACTAGTTTTCTAATCATGTAATCCAGCAGAAACTAGGCACTCTTAAAAATAAACTCGTAAATTTATCATACACTATATGCACCACAGAAAACATCAATGATGTTACACAAATTAAGAAATTTAAAACACACAGACAAGACATACTTAACAAACAAAATCAAAAAGCACTCAACAAAATGAAGGATATCTTATCATTGGCACTATCCCATAAATAGAAAACATTAACATATCTCTAACAGAAATCTGGAAATGACTAGAACATAAATATAACCATAACACAGCAACTAGAATCATTTTGACTCCTGGAATGAAAATTAAACACATGTTAAGAAAATTTTATAATGAACTCATCCTGTCAGGCAACATTTATCTACAGAAATACTGAATGCAAGTCTAACAAGGTTATAGTTTCATTTTACAGGTCACTGGTTAGGACACATTTTGAATATTGTGTTCAGTCTTGGGCTCCTTACCTTAGGAAAGACATTGAGTTGTTGGAAAGGGTTCAAAGAAGGGTTACTAAAATGGTACCTGCGATGGAGGGGTTGTCATCTGAGGATAGGCTGAAATTTCTCAAATTGTTTTCTCTTGAAAAAACAAGAGGTGGGGGGGGGATCTAATTGAGGTGTTTAAGATCGTAAAGGGAATTGATAGTGTTGATACATAATTTTTTTTCAAGTTGAACAGTGAGAACAGTAGGACTAGGGGAAACAAATATAAATTTTGGCAAGGACAGTTTCATTTTTCTAACAGAGTGGTTGGCCTTTGTTGTAAAGGCATTAAATTTAAATGAGTTTAAGAAAAAGCTTGATAAATATATGAATCATAAGAGCTGGCTTTAAGATTTTTTTTTTTTAATTATTTAAATTTAGTTTATAGGATGGAACAGCTGAGATGGACCAATAGGTCCCATATTGTCCCAACCATTATATGTTATTTATAGAATATAATGTAGCAATTGCCCAGCCTTTTACATAATTCAAACAGGAAGTAGTTTGAACACTAAGTTGAAAGAACACTAAAAATACCCTTCCCATATTCACAAACATACATAAACAATAACAACCAGTTTTTTCTGAGCAGAATGTCACCACTCTAAAACATGAATCTGACATTAACTGAAGAAAAATCAGAAAAGCCTTATCAATAAAATCAAACAATCCCACAGTCACATAAATATGTTTACCATTTCACTAGGTATTCCTAATCTTATCCAATCTTTAACACAACACCTACTTAAATTCATCTAATTATTTTGTTTAAGCTTTAAATAAATAATCTGTCAATTCACACAAATTGATATGCACATGCATAAGTAACTACTATTGATTCTCAAACTTAAATACTTTGTAATATTGTTGAATGTTGATTTAAATATGAAAATGTTCTTTACTGTTTAAACCTGTGTACTTGAGAATGATCACACCAGGGATCAAAATTTCATACCTGTTTAAAACATATTGTTCCTTACTTGTAAAAAATACTTATAATCAGTAAACTCAAATGAAGCTATATGTAATTTTATTTTTCTTTATTACTCTACTTCTGAAATACAGGAAGTCTCTAAGTATATAGATATCTTTGATGACAATTCTCAGAAGTTATAGAACTATATATATATATATGTACTTCAGTAAGGTGCAAACGTAAACTATGATTAGCTTTTTCAAAGAATTAAACTTATCTACTGTCATCCTTACCATAAGACACCATGAAAGGGTCCACACCAACTCTGCTCCCTAGAGGTAAAACCTAATAAAAGTTTCAGTTAAATTATTAGAATTAATGTACATAACTATTCAGCCAGACATGCATAAAAAAAGAAGAAATAAGCACTTTTAATTAGCATTAAGTTTTCACAAGTCACATGTGATGCTACCTATAAAAAATAAGAGTATGATAAACAAAAAATATTCAAATATTGCTATTAAAATATTATTTCGAATTTTTTTTAAAAGTGCCACATTTCAGCTAAGAATTCTGTTATTTAACTATACAAGACTATGACGAGATGTTCAAATTGTTCATTTTATAATGAAAATTGTTTTTGATAATGGGGTCACAAATGGTTCATAAAATCTTTAACACTGATAAATTGCTTCCCTTTCAAACTTACCAAGTTAACGCACATTTGATATTTCATTCTTCACTCAAGTCTAACCAGTCAAATATTTGTTTTTAAGAAACTTCATAATTGTTTGAATTCTGCAATAAGCTACATGAGGACTATCTGCACTAGCCATCCCTAATTTAGCAGTGAAAGACTAGAGGGAAGGCAGCTAGTCATCAACACCTACCACCAACTCATGAGCTACTCTTTTACCAACAAATAGTGGGATTGACCATCACATTATAATGCCACCATGGCTGAAAGAGCAAGCATGTTTGCTTGTACGGGGATTCAAACCCGCGACCCTCAGATTGCAAGTCAAGTGCCCTAACCACCTCGACATGATGGGGCTAACAGACTTCAAAAGAAATATTCTTCTTGCTGAAATAATGACAGTCCTGAATGGTTAAATGTACAGATTTAGAGAAAAATTACTAAAATTCTTTAATTCAATTAAAACTATATACTCTTTGTTTTATTAAATTTTGAAATGTACAAATCTCATTTAGGACTTCCTTTTAGATTGTTATCAATATTTTTAAATACAATAATTCTTTTTATGTTGTGTTTTAGTTATAGTAACTTTGCTATTGTGCTGATATTATATTTTTTCCTTTATTAACTGAATTTATTTTTACTCGTAGGTTTAAGTATAATTTGACAAGTTCCTTAAATTACCAACATTGCCTTGCAAAATTTTAAGCTTGTGAAATTAAAAGACCAAAAAAACATTGACTAATTCCTGTCAGGAATCAGTCATAAGCTAGCATACATATAGATGGGTATTATGTGAGGCAATAAGGCTAGCCTAAGGCTATAATTTTAATACGATCATTATCAATGCTCTTTTTTAATTGGTTTTCAGCCAAATACTATTTTATCAAAATCCAGAGCAGACTCCAGTGGGCAAACATCTGTCTAAAGGTTTTTCTTCATTTAATTCCATGAGGTGAAAATTTCAAAGACATTTTGGTAGATTTTTACAGGACATCTGTTTGGTTAATCTTGGTTATAGTGTTTATTCTTGGCTATAGTAACACGTCAGATAATACCCACAGTTATCATGTGCACATTTTTTAAAATCTGAAATGATTTCATTATATATCCAAAAATCCTGTCCAAGAATCTTTTGAGTTTGTTATTTTTCATTTTAAATAAATAAAAGCTCTTAAATTTGACATAAAAAGTGAAAACTTTCTACTTTAGTTGCAGTGCTGTCTACATCTTTCACAGGTTTTGCTAATAAATGAATTTTTAAAGAAACATGGTAAGAAAAAACCATCAAACAGAAATTTAATCTTTTCATATAACAGTTTATGCTTTGCAAAATAGAAACTCTTTGTTTTTACATTACATTTAATACTGCAAGGCTTTGAAACTATCTGATCAATTTACTTAAAATTCATGATTTGTTTTTTTAACTTAAGATTGGTTTCTTCAAGATAAGAAAATCTAACTGAGATTACACTTAACTAATAAGTGTTTTCTTTTCTGTATCATAAAAATGCATACCAAAATAGAAATATAAAAAAAGTAATATAATGTATCATAATATATTAATTTACAATATTAATCAAAATACTATAATCCCAATGTTTTCAGATATTAACTGGAAATATAGAAGGAAAAAAAAAGAGATTATATATGTGACATTTGTGGCTCATCCTGACACCATAAAAACAGAAAAGACCGTGACAGAATCAAAAAAGATATGAGGTTCATATTTTAGATTCTTGCATGTAATTATTTAAAATTTGTGTTTCTAACTGGGTGAAACTGTAGAAGCTTGTTATTAAAGTTAGAAATTTCTGATGTTGAGAATTTGGAGCTCAGATGTGTCACGTAACATAGAAAAATGAAGATAGAAAATTTTTCTATTATTTATTTTTGAAATTGAGAAGTTACAAACTATGTTTCATGCCCTGTTTACTGACATACACTGACAATAAAGTTGTTTAATTAAATTTTGAATGTAACACTGTAAAAAAGGTCATGACACATGCAAAAGAGCCAGGCCCAGTGGACAACAATGAAGGTGGTTATACCTTGTAATTGAAACATTATTTTCAAAGTATAAGCCTCTTACTAGGTAACTATATCCCAGGAAAAACATTTAATATAAATAAACTGTAGGTAACAGCACTTAACACCTCCTGATTACTATTTTAGAATTACTTTTGAGTTACATTGCATTTTATTTTCTTTATATACAAGCAATTCATTCATGTTTTAAGAAAATATAGAAAAGCAAAATATCTCTGAAAAATTACTTGCTATACATTCTTTAAATCCTCTTTAAATATAGTGTCACTGTGGTGAGTAAAATACAAATAAAAACACACATATATTAACACAGTTCACCACTATAAGAAGCTTAGTCTTTTTTTTTGGTTTACACTTGTACAGGGCTACTGATGTGAGGTGGAATTCCCCAAGACTGGTATAACTCAGTAACAAGTTGTGACTCAAATAACAGAATTGGTTTCATATTCATCTTTAGTAACTTTGAACAAGTTTATTAAAAAGAAACTTAAAAACACAGAAGTCACACATTTTAATAAAAGACCTACCACAATCCAACCAAGTACAAACAAGTTTAATCATTAAAAATATACAAATACCAAATAGTTAAAAGGTTTACCTTATTTAACCAATCCCCTTGTGATGGTGTATCAGGAAGTCCTAATAAATGAAGTAAATAAAACACATTCAAACTTTTAGATATAAATAACTGCAAACTCAAAAACATAATTTTAGTGATTAACTAACATTTAGCTGTGGGGTCACGGATAGACATTATTGCTAGTAATGAATAGATAAGAAATGCATCTGGACTAGTTGCTGACATAACACACTAGTCCAATAGGGCTAATGGCTTAGCACTGAGTGTCTAAAATGCTTTTAATTTTTTGATATATTCACACATTTCACTTTTTCCTTTTTTTACAGCAAAATTGTAACATTAATTCCTTAAGTTCAACATGCTTAAACTGTTTATTTCCGACAAAAGAAAAGGAAGTAAATTACGAGTCAATCAAAAATTCTTTATCTGTGGATCAACATCAGTACATTGCTCAAATATTGAAATTGAAAAATTAGAGTTTTGAAAAAAAATAATTGGTAATTTAAGACTTAATAGGAAGTTATTTTCTTTCTCTGTGGAGTGACATTGGCAAACTGCTCAGTTTGTTGTTTCAAAAACTCTGCAGTCACAGTACAATACCAAATCTATGTATGCAAGTTATCCACTATATGTACATTCACTTACAATATTTAGACTTTGAACATTTTAATGGTTTTATAGGTATAATTGTAGTGACAAATCTTGCAAAAAATACAATGTATGTATATATTTTTATAAAATGTTGCTTCTTTGACCAACTATTCAAAGACACATCATAAGAGTCTATCAACAGTGGTCACTAACTGCTGGAGTCTGACAAATGGAAAAGATGATTGAACAGGCTTTTATACCAACTGCTGGAGTTGGACAAAGGAAAAAGATAATTGAACAAGCTTTTACACTAACTGCTGGAGTTGGACAAAGGAACAAGATGATTGAACAAGCTTTTACACTAACTGCTGGAGTTGGACAAAGGAACAAGATAATTGAACAGGCTTTTACACCAATTGCTGGAGTCTGATAGAGGGAAAAGATAATTGAATAGGTTTTGACACCAACTGCTGGAGTATGACAAAGAGAAAAGATGATTGAACTGGTCTCGACACCAACTACTGGAGTCTGACAAAGGAAAAAAAGATGACTTAACAGGCTTTTACACCTACTGCTGGAGTCTGTCAAATGAAAAAGATGATTTGACAATCTACTACCTCAACTGCTAGGACTTGACTATGGGAAAAAATGAAAAAAATATACTTGCAAGGTGCATAAAATGTCAAAATGTGTTTCAGTTGACTGATTCCTTTTCTTGTTGTTGAAACTGGACAGTTTCCAATTGTATCATATAAAGAATATTACAAAAACTGCCATAGATCTGTCTGAAAACTGCCTTTAATCCAAACATAAATGTACTGCTTCAGAGGTACTTACAAAAAAAAAAATGTAATTTGTGGACAATGAACAAATACTCTTCCTTAATGGATGTACCTTATCATGCCTCTTTCAAAGATGGAGAAATCCTTACATTTATCTATGTAAACTCAAGTAATCACTTGATATATCACATGATTAATTGATTCTGTATATGTAAACAGTATTTTATTGGTATGTACAAAGTGAGAATCCTCATATGATATATTAGATTGAAACATCATGTGTTTTGCAAAATTTCTTATCAATTTTGTTTTGACATTTTTGTAAAAACTTCAGGTACCTGAAATTATTTATGTAAATATGTCATTTTGTTTCTTGTTTATATATATAAACTTAATTTACCAAAACAAAAAAAAGTGTCTGTACTTTAGTATACAATATAAGTCAACAAGTATTTAGAAAAAACATTTACCATCCTTCATCAACGTCCAGTTATGATCAAGCTGGTGCTCTGCCTGCAGATAATACCTCCCATCTGTCCATAATGCTGCTGCCTCTTCTGTCACAACTGCAACTCCTGTAAGAATGTGTGGAATAAAAAGTCTTTTACTTTATTAATTTAGAAAAATATTCAGTAAATTGTAGCGTTACAAAGAATATTACTACACATAACAGCTTTTCGATAAAAACGTAAAGTGACAACTACTTATGCACAAAAAACAAACACAGAAATGTGCCAGTTAACTGACAGGCCATCATACACAATTATTGATTAATCAGAACAGTTTAGTAATTAAGTAAAGATAACAATCTTTGGTAACTGGTTTTCCTAACAACTAGTATATATGCACCTCCAACATCCCAAAGAATATTTGATAATTAAGTACCTATTTTGTTTAATTTGTTGTGGACACTGTTGTGTAGTAGTATTTATGTGGTGAGTTGAATGAGTAAGTAGAATTGCAGATGATACAATTTTTATGCTTTAGTTTCAATTTTCATTACTTAATCATCAGAAGGTCGTTAATTCTCAAAATAATTTGCAAATACAGAATACTATCTGAAATACACAAAAGTCAACATTCAAATTTACCCAGAAATCAACCCATTTGTTGAAGAACTCTACAATCATGGCAGTGAAATTATGGAAAATTACTATTACATTGCCTCATTAATCTAAAAAATAATTTAAGAGAAAAAAACCTTACTTTTATTTAATGGTCCATAACTAGCATGCATTGTACACGCCTACAATTGTTGATTGAAATGTACATTATTTCATTAGCTAATGTTTTAAAGTTTCATTATTTTTGCAAATAAAAATTCTAAAAAGCTCATTTGCTCATCTTTATCCATTTTCAAAGTGATCAGAGCTAATTATCATCTATTAATAAGGACTGTAGCCAATAATCCTTTAGTTGTTGATTAACTGACATGCTATTTACAATACTTTAAACAAATCTCTAAAAATGTAATTACTGGAATTCTACAAACCTTGATAAACTGCAAAGTGGCAATTTATAAAATTATTAACTTTTAGTTTTCATAATTTGCAATTTGAAAGAAAGTTACAAAACTTCTTAATTTGTCCAGAAAATAACTATCAACAGTGTACAAGACTTCTGCTCCTAAATCATGTGGCTATAGAGTATTATGTTTTGCTTTCCCTTAATTTTTAAAGTTAAAAAAATTCTACAAATTAAAAATAAAATACATAATTCAAAACAGACTAAATACTATATAACAACAAACTGTGTTACAAATTTCCAGTCATTAACTGTTTGGTAGATGTGTTACATTACTCTATCAAGACAATCAATATCTACAATATTAGTACAATAATGTCTATGAAAATTAAAAGTCTAAATGGAATGCAAGGTTAATTTCTAGTCCAGCATGTGAAAATATAATATTGATCTTTATTTATGATAAATTAACTGTGAAAAAATATGTATTTAAATGATTTATCAAACAATCCATAAAGGATTGTTTGTTTGTTGTTAAGCATAAAGCTGTAAAGTTGGTTATTTGTGCTGGGCCCACCACAGGAACTGAACCCCCAAATCTTAACATTATAAGCTCAGCTTACCAATAAGCCACCAAAGGTTCCCCCCCATAAAGACAATGCCTACTTGATGTTTGGTATGCAGTTGGATCTACCTACCTGAACTGCCTGTGAAGCCAGAGACAAATACTCTTCTTTGATCACAGGGTGCTATATATTCACTCTAAATAAATAAATAAGTAAATTGAATGAGCCACAAACTAAATGAGAATCAAGACTCAATGAAGTTAAATTAAATTCCTATTAAATTTTTAAATATTATAAAAAATGATGCATCACACACAATATCTGAAGGTATGCTATCTCAGTCAAACATTGATATATCTTAAAAAAAATCACTATGAATAAACATCTTTGTGATGACAGTGAACCTAGTCATTCCTCTTGAAGAGGAAAGGAAGTAAAAGAATTAAACCTTTGTCAATGCAAATTCTGAATAACTTGCACTTCTCTGAATGTAAAGCTTACCTCAGTTTAAATCATGGTATATGTAAATTAGGTTAAATAGAAAAGACCTTAAGTTTTGGTTCTGGATTGTTATAAATTATCATAATTAACATTTCCTGCATCCACAAACCATGGAACAGATATCAGAGTTTTTCTTTGGTAACTGACAGATAAAGTAGAATCATCTTCATTATTTATTTCACCACCAGAAAATACAATGGTGATCCCAGCTTCTTGTACAACTTACAGATAGTTGTAACTGAAACATTTTTCTTTAAGCTTTCTTTCTAAACAGACTAACTTAATTCTTCTTAAATTAATGCATACCATGTTTGATACTTCACAATAGAAGGTGAATAAACAAAGGATAGTGAAAAACATTAGGTGCTAATCAAATTGGTAGCCAGTAGTTAACTCTTTCAGCACGAGCTCTGTTCCAGGGACAGACCTCGTAATCATTTTGTGCTTGTTTCAAACTTTTAAATTAGGAAGCGAACGTTAACAAAATTTGGCAAATTATCAGTAAACATTACAATGCTTTCATATACAAAATATAATTTTTTTTTATATAAAGTCTTAAGGTTTGTAAAGCAATGTTTTTCTCATGTCTATTTTTTCTTTTCACATGTTACCTATTTATCATGCAAAGTAATATTCATTTTAAGATTAAAAATACTTTTATACATCAGAAAATTTTGAAATTTCACATGCAAAATCTTTATAATGTTGAGATAGTTATCAAATGTTTCTTAAGAAAAAAGTTAATATTTTATCTGTTATTTTCAGTAATTAATCTATGTACGGGTTCGGTAAATTTGACCGATCTCACAATCACCATCAAAAATTAGGAAATAAATATAAATTATGCCTCTTTCATTCTAGAATGAACACAAATTATAAAACGAAAACATAAATGTTTATACTAAATAGCTTAAATCTCATAACATTATATATTTATAAATATTTATTATACTGACCTTTCAGCTATGCCTGACTAACAATACAGAAGTTACAATGATGTAGCTCATGTGCAGTCATGTTACTGTATCAAATAACATAAAACTGACCTTTGGTCTATACAAAGTAACTTGTCTTGGCTGTGTTTTAGTCGACTAGTATTTTGTAAAATACAGTCACATTTCAATTATTATACATTATATATGTATACAGATTATTGCTATTTTGAAATAAGTTCTTAAAGTTATTTTTTCTAAAACATAGAACAGTAAATGAAGAAGTAAAGCAAACAATTATCTCTTCTAGTTACGACCTTTGTACTCGGTTGCTGCCTGAAGTAGGTTGCTAAGCCTATAAAAATTTTGCACATGGAGGATATGAATCAAAATATTTTTTTTAGATTTTATATATATATATACACACACACACACTAAAAAATCATAAATTACTATATCAATACCATAGAATTCCACTATAATTTATCAACCTTAGTAACTAAGCTGTAAAAAAAATGAAATTTCAAGCAGACTAAAGACATAACCAACCTCATTGAAATCTTGGTTGAAGAGAAAGAAGTGGCACTAGGTACA
>NW_013666475.1:307448-326864 GCF_000517525.1 Limulus polyphemus
AAATTTTATAAAATTTTAAAGTGACAAAAAGGAGCTTAATAATGCTTGGAGATGGATTGAATGGGTAATGAAGAAAAATTTTAATACAAGTTTAACATTTGCTGTTACATTAAACTTATATAAAATTTTTCTTCATTACCCATTCAATCCATCTCCAAGCATTATTAAGCTCCTTTTTGTCACTTTAAAATTTTATAAAATTTATGAAATACATTAATCTAATATATAACTAAATATATCTCATGAAAAACAGTTCATATGCAAAAAGAAATTTGGAAGTAACAAATGATTTGTAAGTGATCAATAGAACTATAAAAAAGTGAAAGTACAGCAATATTTAACGTCTCCCTGCTTAGAGCTAGGCAATTAACTCAAATATTCAATTACCTATTAGCAACAATTAAATTGATCAGTGTCATGTAAAATAATTGATTAACTGAAATTACAATTAAGTCACTTAATGTCACAAAAATAAACAGTTAGTGCTTTTGGTTATTAGTATTTTCAGTTATTCAAACTATCTTCGTAAAAAAAAAATGGTTAAATTGATTTATGTCACAAAAATAATCAACCATTTGAAATTAGTGTTTCTAATTATTACTGTTTTAGATTATGCCAACTATCCAATATTGCCATTATGTTTGTTTCTTGTTAAGCATAAAGGTACACAAAAGATTATCTAAACTACGCCCACTGAATGTATTGAAACATGATTTTCAGCAGTACAAGTTATTTTCAAACCTCTCATCAGAAAAATTGATCAGTTAAATGTAATTGATTAATAACCCTGATGATTAATCAATTAGCATATTCCACTAATTGCCCAGCTCTATTCCTGGTTGAATAAATTATCATGATTTATGCTAAGTTGATATTTTAATGTATTCACTACTTCCTTGTACAACAGTTAAACAAAGTTTACATGTAAGAGATACTTAGTGTGGAATTTTTTGTGAATATCTTTAAAGATTTCTGAAATATATAGTGCATGTCTCAATGCAAGGTTTGTGTTTTCTTGCAGTTTTTTTATCTCCATCTTATGTAATATACAGTATAAAGAGGTGGAGTATGTTATATTAAAACAAGTTGGTGCCTCACACATCATTACAGTCCATCTCACCATGCATGGTCATGTTTTATCTAATGATCTTGCATCATGACAATAGCCCTGCCACACAGTTTTCCCTGCAAAAGGTTCTGTTGTAAAACTTAAGTCAAAAGCATACCACTACTCCCTGTTGGCCTTCCATATTACATATAGTGTATGAGGATGACAATTTTCCAGTAACCATATCAACAGTCCATGAATAGATATGTTGTGAAAGCAATAGCTGTACATGTGACTTGTGTTTCTTTATCCAGAGAAAAAACTTTCTTCATTGTATTGCATTATGTTGCCTGGAGCACTAGGTTTTTGGCACTAACCTACGTGGCCTCATCTGTCACTTGCTGAAGGTCTCTTTCTGGATGGTCCTGGTGTTCTAAGATGATCCATATTCATTTGTTTATTTTCCATCAAAAACAAATAATATTCCCATTGTTGAAATTCTAAATCTCCAATTTGAATAGATCTTTAGTATACGAGTGTATTAATATTTTGCATTTGAAAAACAAACATAATTTTGACACATTCTGTTCCACTGAGACTTTATATAGGCTGTGATGACCTCCTGGTTTGCATATTTAAAATTATTTTAATATAACATACTCAACCATCTTTATAATTAATAAGATGTTGTTTTGTATTCAGTGACATTAACAAGTATTTTAGTTATCAAAGATACTAACTTCTTTTTTTCATTTCTTTTCAATAACTGGCACTTAAATGTACTGCTTTAAAGAAATCAGCTGAATCAAGTTTCAATAAATTCACTTCAAATTATCCATACCTTGGGATGACTCCTCAACCTAATTCATTTCTACATTACTCCACAGAATAAATTTTGCATTACTTTTGAGTTGTTTCCAATATTTGTTCTATGTTTGACATTTTCTTTACTCTTGAATATGTGTAATGTACCTAAAACTCAGTCTGTTTTTAAGGTTGCATCAATTGTAGGTAAGTTTTAGGTATATTTTATTCAAATTGTGTCTAGATTTTTAAGGCTACACACTAAATTGTTTTCTGGCTTCAGATATTTTCTCTTTACTTACAACATTCAAAGATTAGACTTGTTTGTAATTAAATAAGAATGTAATAGTGTGAGTTGTTAAAAGTGACTTACTAGCAATGCTAGTAGGTTAATCCTTTGGCTAAGTTGGTAGAGCACTCACCCAATGTGTGACAGGTTTTAGGTTCAAATGTGAGGAGAGGAATATATTCTAAAAAATAAATTACCATACAGGTATGTTGTGGACCACAGATGCAAACTAGAATTCCTGTAACGTTCTGAACAAATACCTCTTTTTCAACTCTACCCAATCAACAAATAAATTGTGTGTAGCTTTTCTTTTTAATGAAAATATGTAAAGAAAGAGCTTTATGTTAATTAACAATATCCAATTTTGCTTATGTTATCCAACAGCTGCACATTTACTCTATAAGAAATTTTATGGTTTATGATACAGTTTAGTTACTTCAAGCTAAACAATGAATAAAACAGTTCTCAAAGACAGGCACAAAATTACTATTTTTCCTTCTAGCTTAAACTATTGTTTGTTAGTTCACTAAATACTTTACTTGTTTTATTAATGTGCATATCTATAGGTATGACTGAATTATGTTTATACTACAACCCTACCTTGAAAACAAGATGTAAGACAGTTTAAATGTATGATAAGCCAATTCAACAGTAATACTATCTCTAAGGTGGTACACCAAAAATTATAAAGTTATGATTCTATCATGCGTATTCTTTATAACAGTATAACCCAGGCATATTACTTAAAAACTTTAAAAGTATGGGCCTATAACCTGGTGTCACACTGTCCTTGTATTATCTCAAAATTTCTCTTGAGAGACAAATTTCCATATTTATTTTGGGGGGGCGGGTATAAAGATAAATGTACTTTTTTTACACTGAATATTGTGGGAACTCAATACATATATATAAGTATAAACATAACTCGAGTAGGTATTCACAGTAATTAATGATAACCTAGAACATGTTTTGATCTGTCAAAGTGTGTTTCTCAAGTTACAAAAAATAAATATGGAAATTATAACCACAGATTGTGATATAAAAAGAAACAGAATCTATATAATTACTATTTTTTCCTCTTAAAAATACATACAATTATTTTCTTTATTGAAACATAGTTAACAAATATACAAACACCCACCAAAATCTCCTCATATAATATTGATATCTATAGCATACTGTAAAACTTACATGTAACTGAAGTCTGATTTTTTCCTGATCCACATACAACAGTCAACCCTAATTACTAGCTGCAGGCCACAGACTCACATGCAAACAACCACTTCTGCCTACACAATTAAAAAGAAAAAAAACAAACAAAAAAAACAAAAACAAAATGTGAATGTTAACTATGTACTTCATATATATATATATATACAAGACAACATGCAACATTCCAACTAGCCACATCAACTGATACACTGATAAAAACTAATGTACGTTTTTAACACATAACTGAGCCACCAATGCCCTTCATTCTTCTCACCCCAAAGGCAATGGTCATAACAAAGATCTTATATTTAATTCAGAACTTGTTTCAACAATGCCCTAACATGATTTTTTTTTCTATATTGCTAAGATTTTTGAGTAAGGCAGTAAAACTGTTTTAATAGATTTACAAAAAATTGGAAAACACACCTTTTTAATTATTTTGCTTCAAATCTACCCCATGTATTATCCACCTTTAATTTTAACAGTTAATGCGTAAAAGTTAAAATAAAATCAGTATGAAAGCTTCAGAATTATGTGGATTTGGCATGTGATCTTGGATACCTAAAAGTAGAAAAGTTTCATCAAATTTTGTGCCAACTCTTGTTCATGAATTTGTTATATCAGGGAAGATCTTATCATATCTTAATTAATAGCCAGTATAAGACTGTTACCACATCATACAAGGATCTCATGCAAGATCATTATCTCACAGTTTAGAATTGAAAATACCAGCTAAAATATGGTTTAGATGTATATGTAATGTTGAGTTAAGCACTTGACATTCACTAAACATGGTACATTTGTTTGCTTTTTTCATAAAATAATAAGAACTCAGAATTACAAAGTTTCTACACATGTACATGAACAATCATTATTTACTACTTAATGATCATAAATAAACTTTGCTTTTCACAACTGACATGAAAGCTTGTTCTTCTAGTAATTTGCTGTTTTGATTTTTGGATATGTTACTGTGACTAATCAAACAAATGTAGAGATGTGTAATCTGATATAGGACATCCTTCGTAAGTACAGTATTAGCATACAGAGAGAACAAAATCACTGAAAGAAATAACAAAGTTACATTACCAACAGCCAAAACATGAGGCTTATAAAACAAAACACAATTTCAACAATTCATACATATGGTATGTCAACTTTCTTTCACAAAATACTACATGCAAAATTAAGCACTGAAGATGAGCTTTACAAGATCATGCAACTACTCAGAGTGAACTTGAGTTACTATATGTCTGTCTTTCATTCATCAAACAGATACAATGCATAGAGTATTTCCACATATAGGGTAGATTGGCAACCCTCCTTTACATGTCTCCGTACCTGAAAAAACTTTCAAATTGATCAAGCCCTTCTCCCTTTCTCTATGAAGATGTGCTTTCAATGCTATCATAGAGGGAATCATTGATGCAACAGTGGCTAGTGGACAGCTCACTGACTGGTATTTGATGGTTTCACTGAACAGACCTAAACTGGAGCAGAAGTTCTCCTCTGTAGGATTCTTCACTTCAATTTTTGTAGAATCCATCTTTTTTTGTCGTAAAAGAATGGGTGGTGGATGGCTGTGCTTGTTGTTGACTTTCTTAATGTGTCTATACACAGTCACAGCACGGCCAGGACATTGTCGATTTCTAGCACAGCGCCAATATATGGTTCCTTCCTTTCCATCTCGCACCTTGTTGTATCTGTGTCCATCATACAGTAAAGCAACTCCACCTCGCTGAGTAGCAACATACTGGCAATTCATGCTGTAGAAATGACCAAACTTCACTATGCCACACCCATGAAAACTACTGCAACTAATAACTAATTAAAAATGCTTTTTAATAAAGCAATACCTCACCAACACTATTATTAGTTTTGTTTTACATGGCTGTTATCTCCAAACAATATTCTTTAACACTTTACTTTTAACTGCCCTAACACATGTTTGGTGATTACTCATGCTATAAAACAGGTTGCATGATTAAACACTATTTACTGTAAGATATTTAGTATAAGTCTGATCACTTTTCAATCAATTTTCATTCTACTTTTATAATTGAATACTTTTATTATCTACTGAAAAAGTGTTGTAACTCTAAAACACTTAAATGCTATTCCAAGTGATTAAATACAATATAAACTATGGTAGTAATGTGACTGGGAGAAAAATATAAACTTCAAAGGTGATATTTACAAAAACTTAGTTAACATCCAAAAAATTACTGATATATATTATACTAATATCTCAATATTACAAGCATGAAGCTTTCAGTTTACAATGTGTAATACATATATTTTAGAGTAGAATAAAAAGTTCAGAACTTTTAAAATAATCTGTGTCAGAGGAGATTGATATGCAAGATAATAAAAAAATAGCACAACAATTACATATAAATGTATGTAGTTTTATCATAAAACACACATTTACGGTTACCACAAAATTCATTTTATGATAACCTTAACTTTTATTTGGGTTTTATCTTTTTTGGTCTTTTACACATAGATAAACTTCACTTCACTAATGATAATTTGACTGATGTCAATATTTTGATCAGACTTTATGCTTTCTTTAAACATACAGTGCATTTTAAAACTACAAAGAAAGATGGCAGCTGTAATCTATTCTACATGAGATACACAGTGTAATTTCTTTTCACATATGTGTACTATTTCTACCAAAGACATGAAGTCAGAACAACAGAAACAATTTTGTCTCACCTGAATTAGTGTTAATCTGTCAAAAGGCAGTTTTTTTATGTAAACCTAAAACTTAGAGTGCATATAATAGCAATTATTATTATTTTTAGAACAGACATAAACACATATCAATGTTATACATTTTGTTGTTTTTAACATTTAATCACAATTGTTGAAATAAATAGACAGAGGGTAATTTCTTAAGTTTGACAGCCATATTATGAGAAAAGGTCTCTGTGGCATGGGATGGGTCCAATGTTAAACTTCATGCTTAACAAATACTAAGCAATCAGAGAAACATTTAACAACACTGTTAAATTTTTTGAAAAGATATTCATACTTTTGGACTTGTTAAAGTATTATAGGCTCATTTGTGTCTGCAATTTTGTCATAAGTATAATTCCAATTCCATTTGGGTGGTTTACAATTCAGTCTACACTCGCAAGTGTTTCATCTCCGAGATTAGGCAGCTTTTGAAAAACAGTTTCATTGTTAACCAATTCACTGAGGCTAGGATGTATATTTCCCCATGCTCACACTGAAATGAGACAAATTTTTTCCACTGTTGAAGCTGTTTACACCTTCCTCTGCTGGGTCCAGGTTCATCATTTTGACTATCATCACTAGATGGAAAGCTGGCATTATAGCTTGTCTCATTGCCTCTTCATCATCACACAGTTGTCGTACATTCTGCTTAGGCATCTTATTGGTTACTGAAGGGCTGAGTGGGAAACATTGAGGGAAACCATATATAAACATTAGGTAGGATGCCAATAAATACTTTCCAACTCATTTTATTTCGATACGTCATGCACTGCAATTTTGAATGACAATGGGAGACATTCATCCCAGTCACAGTGTGAGAGGGTGGGAGCACTGGGAAATATTCATTCCAGATGCAGTAAAAAGATTAAGTAATTGCCATGGCAAGACATATTTGTACTTAAATATTCTCATACTGTATTGTAAGCTGAGTGACTTTTTGGTATTGTTCTGCATTCATATAGTACATTCAATTGGTACCATATCAGAAACAATACCGATAAAATAACTGTTTATTTTAGACTTCTTTCAGATTCAGTTATCATGTGCTTAGTAATTCTTGATTAAACACACAAAATGTTTAGAGACTGTGCAATGCCAGTCATGTCAAAAGAATTCAAAATAATAATTATGGCCAATACTAAGCATCAATTAAATATCAAAGAATACACCCTTAAAAACATAAATTTTGTAAATGAAAACTCCAGTACTGGGAAGCTCTTAAACATACTGCCCTATGCTTAATCAAATTCCATTATTAACAAAACTCTATGTTAAGATTCTGAACTATGTGTCACCTAAAAAACTGTAATTATTATTACATGTGCACTGCAAGATGTGTTCATTAAATAAACTCAGAAATTACATGAATACTTTTAAAATAGATTTCTGAAGTTTAGGAAGATGCATTTTATACAGATTTACAGAAAAATTTTGAAGAATTACTAGCTTCTTACAAATTTAGATAGTTATATGCCAAAGAATATTTATTCCTCAGTATTAAAGAAATCTAAAATGGGTTACATGTTTTACCATCAACCTAGCTGTGTGGCTCAGAAAGTTTGAACACATGTTGCTTTGGCTGACTGTTGTGCTGGAAAGGGGGGTGATCTTGATAAGTTCGTTAATGGCTTTCTTAAACTTTGCTTGTTTGTTTTATATTATCTAAATCTCTCAGCTGGATATGGTAATGGTTTTATTGTCTTATATGACAATAATGTTAAAAAGTGACTTCATTTCTTTTTTGCAATGAAAAAGCTGGTGTATTAATACAAAAATGTATCAAACTAGAGAATAATATAATTCAACTTATAAAGTTAAGTGTTTGTAAGCTTAAGTAAATACAAGAAAAATTCATTCAACCTTATTTATATAATATCTAGTTAATATTAATCTAGATCTTCAAGAGAACTGAAGTTGAAGTATGGTTTAAATTCAGTAAATTTTACTGTAAGTTTGTCATTTTACTGAATTTAAATCATACTTCAACTTCAGTTCTCTTGAAGATCTAGATTAATATTAACTAGATGTTATATAAATATAAATAAGGTACAACAATCGTACATGCTCAGATTTACAATCTTTCATCTTCTTCACTGTTCTTTACCCTTTTCTACTGCACGTGTCAAGATCTTTAGTAACTTACCGAATGTTAATATAGGATATATTGTATACGCTGTATTTGACATAAGTCACATAATTTTAGGAATGATGAAAAAATTAATATTGTGGTTCTTTAAGTGTTTAACAGATAGCAGTTCTCTTACTAAAAACGCTTTTTGTTTGTTTGTGGAACTGCTATATGTAAAGATGATAAAAATTATGGTTATTATCGCAAGTATTAGACATGATGAGTATACTGGAATGGACAGCAACTGCCTATTGTAAAAATACAAGTGTAGAGGGCAATGTTTTGAAAGTCTTACACCTTTTGTCTTTAGATCCAGATATGTTTTAATTTGTTCATATTAAGAAACAATTGAAACTGTGTTGAAGTATTCTATAATCACAATAAATAATGCTGAAAACAAATTCATAAGGCTTTAATTAACATTCAATTCATTTCAAACCACTTCAGATTGAGTGCTAAACTTGTTTAGAATTCCAAAATAAAAACTCATTTCATGTCTATACATCACTAAGTTGCTCACACTGTACCTACAATGCACAATATAGTCCCTATTTTGGAAGTTCTGATTTACTACACTCTCACCCCCTCATTTTTTTTCCAATATATAAATAAGCAATTCACACCAAATTTTATCCATACTAGATAACATTAAGGGGTTGCTCAAGATAGTTAAATTTTATCTTAAAGTTAGCATTATATCTGCGTATTTTGAATATTCTAAATAATTCTGGAAGGTTCTAGCATATAATGGAATATTCCAGAGTATTCCAAATTATTCACAATGTTCAAGAACATTCCTTATATAAATAATCCATGCTGTCACTTTTTACTTCTGTATGGCATGATAGTAGTTTCTGGAATCCCTGTGAGAGTATATAAGCACTTAAATAAATTCTTCTGCATCATTGCAAATGGATACTGCAACAAGAAGTAAGACTATACTTCGGTTCTTTGGTTCAGAAGAAACTGAACTAACAGGAAGCAAATTACCTTCAAATAGGCAAGTGCTGTGTGTGTGTGTGTTTTTTTATCACAAACATTAATGAAGACAATTTGTGAAAGCTCAAAGGTTGTGATCAAGGAGGTTGTAGTTTTTAGGAACAAGGCTAGAATTATCCAATTTGCCCAGAACATCATGCCATTATCAAACTGGAAAAGCTTTTTAAAAATGAGCAAAGCTAAAGAAAAATTCAAAAATGAAAACTGAATCACAGGGAACTAATGAAGCAGAGTATGTCTATAATCTTGATGACCTTTTCAATATCATTCATAGGGATACCCTGACCTAGATCAAAATCCCACAAAACAGGACTTTCTTTTTGCTCAGAAGAAAAATGGATATCGTGGATGCATGGTCCAGGTACATAATGTTCTTTCTTTAAAGGAATCAAGGACTGAAAAGAAGGAAGGCAAGTATGAAACAAGAAATGGCACGAGGAGTAAAAACAGCAGACTTTGAATAAAACTGTCAGTTACTGGAAATCATCCCATAGCAGTAATGAAGAAGTTGGTGGATACAGTACCAATAACAGTGATGACGATAGAGGAGCAACTGAAGAATCATCATCTTCTAAACCTAAAAAGAGGGCAAGAAGAAATACTATCACTCCTGACAGTTATAGACAGAAACAAGCTGAGTGAAGAAGGCAATGTTTGTTCTTACTGCCAAAGCTCACAGCCTTGGTCATGATGAGCAGGAGCAATGGTAAAGCCCCTAAATGAGAAAAAAGTCATGGATGAACCTCCAAAGCATATCCAGTTGAATATCAGAAAGCCTGTGGACATATCAATTGAAAATCATCACAAAGTATACAACAGACTGCTTCAGATGCTTCAAAATTCCATCTGGATTTCTAGATTATGAACCCATTTCATAAGAGCTCAGAAAGGACTAGAGGGAGGCACTAAAGACAGTTCAACATTTTATAACAAAGAAAGAAGAACAGAAACAATTCCTCCTTTAAGTTGTGCAGATTAATGTGGTTATCTTACAGAAAAAAGGAAATAATGACAATGCAAAAGTGACTAACCACACCAAAATTATATAATCATACTATTGCACTAAAATAACAATATATTGTAAATAAATCATTTATAGAACTTCAATTTTATTAAGTAGCTTCTAAATATGGCACCAAAATTATATAATTATGCTATTGTACACACACTAAAATAATATACTGTAAATAAATCATTTATAGAACTTCAATGTCATTAAGCAACTTCTAAATATGGTACAAAATGGGCAAAGTTTGACATTTAATGTATTTTTGTACATTAGAGCAAAATTAGGGTGTGATAGCTTTAGAATTTTTAACCTGAAATTTTATCTGTAAATAAGGACCATTCTAATGTAGAAGCTCGCTTTAATGGGCTGTAATCTTGAAGTAACAACTTTCAGCATTATTTGGATATTACATAATCTGAAAAGTATATGTTGTCTGTTCTTGTAATATTTAAGTTACAGAATTGGGAAAAAAAACACAGCAATTGTACATATCGCAAGTACATGATTTATTCATGACCATGGTTTTTCCAGTAAAAGCATCATGAGGTACAGACTGAAATGTTTTGTAACAGGTTTATATATGTTTAAACAAAGAACTGGAAATGACCTTGACATTCACCTACAGACAAGTGAGGTAAGAAGTGGGGAGGAGCTTAAGTTGGTTTGGTTGCTTACTTTTTCTGGATTTGTTTTTAAAACTTCTATTTACTTCTAAAATTTCCAAACTATCTAGTTTTTTTACAGTTTTCACAGATATGTAAAATTTGCAGTTTTTTTCCAGATCAAATTGGTGTTTACATTCAATACGGTGGGATACAAATGTTCAATCCATTTTCCTTAATTTCCAGCTTGTAGAATCTTTTTTAATTCTCATTTCTATGGAATGTCCTGCTTGACCTATGTATACACTATTGCAATATTTTTTGATTCTGTCGTTGTTGTTGCATATTTCCTAGGTTGTTTTTACAGTAGAAGACAGGTCTTTAGATTTCTTTGTTCAGCTATATATTTTGTAAGAAAGTTTTCCAAAGTAGCTCATCTTAAGCCATTTTTTTTTTAATTGTCATTTTTCCTCAATTCTGTAATTATGGAGTTTCCCCAAGTAACAATGGTTTCAGGTATCAATCATATTTAACTTAGATTTGCTTTCAAACAAACTGCATCAAAAAAAAAACTATATTTCAACAACCAGTAACATACAGATCAGTAATAAAAACATTTGGAGCTCTAGCCTGCAGAGCAAAAAATATCATGTTATTTGTCCAGGTTTTGATAAATGTTTTTTGTTGCTAGTGGTGAAGTTGCTACAAATTGTCAACTAGGTGCCAAACCTGTCTATATTGGTTACAGCAAATTATGCACATAAAAATGGAGGTACTATTCTATTTCAGAGGCTAGCTTATTTTTTATAATTTCAATATTAAAGTATAATTAGTAAGAACCCATCTTCATATATTCACAACTAATTGCTTTGACATGCCAAAGTAAAGGGTTATGCAATATTTAAATAAACATGTTATAGAGATATGTTAACACAGCATCGATTGTTTCCAAATAATTAACACACAGTGTAATGTTCACAGCTGTATCAATATACTGTAGGTGTTTGTTTTTTTTTATAAAAGAAATGTCTTTTGCAGTCAGGAATGTGATGATTTTAAAGTAACTATAAAGAACTTATCATCTGTTAAATACTTTATAAACAGAGAATACTGAAAAACTAGCTCATGTTCTGGATGCACCTAATTTTATGACAACATACAAGTTTATGTGAGAAAAGTAATTTTCTTCTTCTGTCCTCATTATTTCACTGTCATTTTTGAGCCCCTAGATACTGTCCTTTGTTGGACTTGGGTCTTTTCTTATGACATCTCACTTATCCTCCTTTTGAACCTTTCATGACTTGCTCTCTCTACCATCTGAACCATTTCTTCTATTACTTGTTTCAGGTAGGAAGTGATCCAACATCTATGCCCTCAGTGTTTCTCATACTTTTTTTTACTACAAAGACTATACTTATATCCTGATAGTCTTCCTATCAAAGTTTTAAGCTGCAAGGAAGGTAATACCACTGGTTTTCACAAATTCTGTTACTCTGACTGGCCCAGACTTTCTTTCCAAAGAACATTTTCTATTTCCTGTCAAAAATGTTCTTTGTTTCAATGCACAAACAGAATCATTCAAATTAGTTGTTTATACCTTAAAAAATTCCCACTTCATGGATCTTTATCCAACAATGCTAATAAACTGTCTACAGCAGCTGATCCACCTTGTCCACTGTAATGTGTCTGCACACCTTAAGAGTGAATTTAGGGTTACATCTCGTTAAATTGATTATTTGGCTATGTCTTTGGCTTCCCTGTCTTGGTGACAACTAGAAGATACCTTACAGGCCAATGTGTGGATGATTCTAAACACATTTCTACAATTCTATTGTCATCACACTGCTGTCTCTTCAGCTCCAGGATTTTGTTTGTCATCTATGGTTATTCTCAAGGCCAAATGGAACCCATAGCAAGCAAGTTATTTTAACTTCAGTATTTACCTGCCCAACACCTTTATGTATACTGGCTCGGGTATTTTTATTATGCCCACATCCCTATTAACAATCATATGGGTGTCTGTGGTTGATAAGTCATTTGCTTTAAGAATCATATCTCCTGTATTAGGAGAGTTTATGTTTATACAGTTTACTACAGCCAGGCCTTTCGTAGGTTCTTAATTACCCGTGTTTGTCCTTAGTACATATGCATAGCTTACAGTCTCCCCTACTCATAGGGAAGCCTGTATTTATTTGGATTTGTCCAGTAAGGACTCATTTTTTCTAAACCTCTGTGTTTGTCCTAGACACAAATTCCATCCTCTATGCTGACAATCCTCGAGAAGCTGGTGCATCCTAGAAATGGACAGAAGATGCCATCTGGTGACTGATGATGCCTTGATGTGTACCTTTCTGACAGCTACGTGCACATCCTAGCATGGTATTAGATACAAGTAAGCAGGGTGAAGAATATCTAAGTTTTTATAAATTTGTTTTCTATTTTATTTTGCTGCTCCCATTGCACTGTCCTCAAGTCATATCCTTATGACAGCTTAGATCTTTGTTCAGCAACACTGCTGACTTGCAGAGTGTATGATATGCCTCTTACAATGCTGACAATTTACATGTATAATATTAAATAACACGAAAAATGTTTGAACAGAATACATACTGAAACTTGTAAACAATGTAGCACAGGAAATAAGTAATTTTTTAACAAAGTTTCTCTTTTAAGTATATTAATGAATTGTGAAATAAATAATCTGTATTTGCAGAGTAATATTAAAATGTTTTCTTTTAATTATCAATAAGAACTTCTGAGTGAAAGAAAAAAAAAGTGTATAATAATATGTCAATTACATTATCTTCTAGCTCCAGTGCCAACAAGGCATTTTGTAGAACTATTATATGTATTATATGATAACACTGTGAAATGGTGTGCAATACAGTTCATATTCCCCCATAGTTGCTGAAAGTATTGAATGGTAAACTTAAATGTTTGATTAGACCATAAGGTAGATAATTCCATGATCAAATTGTTAAATAACTAAAAATAAGTATAGATATTTAATTCTGAAATAAAATGACTTGAAAACTTTTTTTTGGTACATGTACTTAAACAATATTGAGTCATTCCTCCAAGTATAAATATCTGGTACAGACACATTTTTTTGCAAAATATTTGGAATGTTTTAAAGTACTGAAATTATTATAGTGGAGTAGGTATAGTACAAAAATGGTCCAAGATGTTCACTTCTGGCAGAAAGCATGAAAATTTGTCAAAAGGGGGTTTTTCAGACATTTTGATTTCAAAAATACCCAAACCAAGATGTTTCATTTCAAAACAGTATCTCAATATAATGTACTCACATTTTTAATAATGGTGTTAATCCACTAAAAACATTCATGGGTTAATCTTTCCAAGTATCTGCACATAAAGCAGAAAGTAACTTCCAAACTGTACCTTCAGAAACTGTATTAAAAGCAGCTCTAAGTTAAACTTCAATGTATTGCTCCAGTAAACAAACTGAGGGTAGCTGTTTTTTTTTTTATCCTTTCGCCACTGATCAAATGGAACAGGTTCATCATCAGAAACTCTTGATATGTGTTGTATTCATGATCCTGTAGGATAAAAAGAACTCCTGGAATTACATGATGAGCCTTTGTGAGAAGTCTTTTGCAGATCATCAGCTCAACTTTTATTGGTGACATTCGCTTGGGCCATTACTGAAGTCTACCTACTGCCATCTAATCAATCACCCATAACTTTCAACACTGCCATCTCCATGTGTAGTCCTCTCATCAGAACAACATATTTGTCCTCATAATACACATCAGACCATACCCATTGAATATATTTGGTAATGACAGAGTGGTTTGTCTACAGTTTATAAGGAAATCTGTCCAGGGTTGACACACACTGTAACTTGTTTAATCAGGTTAATTCCATGTTTCATCATGACAATTAAATGAACCCTATCTCTAAAGAAAGAGGTCTGTAATTGCAGGACAATGAGGGATTGGTTGTAGACTGGAATGATAACGATCTTTATTCAAGCTTTCCTACTGCACAAGCTGATACACAAGTCAACCACAATTGGATTTAGAAATGACAGGGTCCTCAAATAGAGGTAGTTACGGGCTGTCCTTGGCAGTGCAGCAGGTGGCACATAGTTGCTATCCAGCAGTGGTCAGAGTCTTGGATCTGGATGTGTCATATGGAAGGTGTGTCCAAACATGATATCTAAAAATGCTACTATTACCATCATCCAGATTCTGTGTCAGAGAGCTGTCCCAGATTTTTAAAAATCTGTTAGCCCATGTGCCAAGGGGGTTGGTCAGTACCACTTGGGATGGTAAGTGCTACCAATGATGTTTTATTTTTTTCCAAAATAACATTCTTTGGGTATACAGCTTTAAGAAAATTAAAATTTTATGCATATTCCTTACATGTTAAAGTGCTTAAAACCATCTGAAGTTGAAAATCTTATACTAAACAAGTAGTAAAAATCGAAATAAAACTTTGCTTTTCTAAAAACATTAATACTGCTTGTGTTTTGGTGGTTCAAAAGCATTTGGTTAAAATTTGCAAGATCAAATTTATAAAGGACTGATCACATTTGTTGAACTGTGACTTACAGTATAACAATATCTGTGCCTTACAATTTCATTATGCAACAAGTTACAAATGTTAATGGTTCTATGTGGAAAGCTCTTCAAGCATGCATTTATTTTGCAAAATTTATAAGTATTGCTTCTTATTGTTGTCATGAAAGATTGTGTAAAAATAATCTTGTTCTTCTAATTAGTTTATGTGGTGTACCTGTTTACTTTTTATTTTATAAATGTGGATGAGATCATACTTAACCCTACAATAAATTGAAGTTAGAATGTTAATATTTTTCATTATTTCTGGACATTACAATTCCTTAATTTCGATAATCATTTTTGGTGCCAATCTGTACTTTTTCAATCGGTTCTTATTCTTCTTCTAATAACAAGAGAACAGTTCATAGTTGCATACTCCAAATTCGTAAATACTAAAGCTTCATAAAGACAGACAAGCATTTTTTTTATCCATATAAAAAATAAATTGTTAATCCACTCTAACACATTTTAGCTTTCCTAGTACAAACATGAAAGAGAAAAACTTGCATCATGTGAAAAAATTATTTAAACCAGAGCCTTTTTCAATTTTCACATCTTTTTAATCTTAAATTTTGCATCTTAAAATGTTTTGAAATATTTCCATTTTAGATCATTATAATAATTTAAGTATATAGTCTAACACTTATTGGACTTAAACCAAAGCTGCCATTCTTTTGCCCATTTCCAAGAAGCATTTATACCATCCAAATAGTGGATTTCATTTTATAACTTAATATCAGCTACAAAAACAAGTACACATTTGTCACTTCTTTTAACTACATCCTTTATAGAAAATTAGAAGAAAAAAGAGCAGTTCTCCAGATACAATCTTGCAGCATGCCACTGTTAACAGAAACCCAGTTTGATAAGTTGCTGTTGGTCAATTTTTAATAAATGCAATAATCCAACTATGCAAATGACCAGGCTTTTAGATAATATCTAAATAAACAATGTCACTCATATTTTCTATCAAGTGATTTATACCAATTGTAATTAATTTGTAAAAATGAAGCAACATATAATCTACTGCTTTTAAATATACATTATCAGAAAATAACTTATTTTCCATATGATTAACACTAACATTTCTAAGAAATGGTTCCATTATCTTGATTATCACCAGTGTTAAGACTAATAGGCCTGTAATTACGTGCATCACTTTCTACAACAAATTTGAATAGTGGAGAAATTATAGTTCTACACCAATTCTTAGAAATTCCAGACTTTACAAAGGACTTGCTAAAAATCATGTTTAATGATCCAGAAAGTTCACTTCTTCAATCTTTCAGCAAATATGGCTGAATATCATCCAGTCCTGGAGGTTTAACTTCATTTTACAATTTCAATTCACTCTTAATTAATTTTGGAGTAGATAAAACTATCACAAACACTATAAAAATGTTAATCAAGTTCTGGTACATGTCATGTATCTTCTATCATGAAAATACTACAAGAAAAGTTCTTATATATTTTCCTTTTCATAACTGTCATTAGTACCTTGTAAGCTAAGCATGGCAGAGAGTTTAGATTTTGGTTTCATTTTGAACTTTACTAATTTGAAACCTTTCTAGGGTTTGTTTTCATATCTTGAGCTATTTTTCTTTCTACATCTTTTTTCATTCATCTGACTTGTAGCTCCATCCCATGCAATTTTGTACCTAATATAGTTATGCAGAACACTACTTTAGACACATCTTTTAAATGCTGTATTTTTTACTTCAGTGTCTAACTTCTTCATTAATCCATAATTATCTAAGACTTATTATTAACGCCATTGAATGAGACTTTCAGAATTTAAATGCTAGTTGATGTATTAACCTTTTCTTAAAATAATCCCATGCATCAACAATGAAATTATCAAAAGATGGTTTTTCCCAATTAATAACTTAAAAGATTCTTCCATTATACTATTAAACTTCCATTCAAATTAGTTGAAATTATCTTTACTGTAAAGTGTAAAACAATATAACTGCACTGTGACAACACATTGAAGTAGAACATGCTGTGGTCAATAAAACCCAGCAGACTTTTATCAAAAGATTGATAGTCAGAAAAAGACTGATGCAAGATTCTTACCTATATAGGTTCTTGAAACTTGCATAATTCCTCATTAACAATAGCCGTAAGTCTATTCCAAACTTAAACTATCACTTCGTAAGAGTAATTATTTTCTGAATAAAACCTCTTATCCAATACTATAATCATGATAATGCATCTTATGTTTTGTAAAACTTCAATCACACAGAATAAACTGGTTATGTACTCTTATGTCTTAATTTTGCATCTAACTCAATCATGTGACACAAAAGTTTAAATTGAAGTAATAAACAGTTTTCTTTCAAAAATTTCTAATTTTACTTAGTGTATTACTGGAGTTTGAAAAACATAATTTGCCCACATAAATGGAAATGAAATATTTTGAAGAATAAATTTACAAAATTGTCAAAGGATAAATTTCAAAATTTCAGTTGACTGTGACTAAGTTAATATCAATATCTTGTGTCATGATTTCAATCAGTTGTACTGTGCCATAACTGGCATAAGTAAACTGTAAAGGTAGGACTGTACAATATAAATAATAAAAAATGGTATGACTGTTTGCACTCACTTAGTAATTGCGAGACTACATTTTACTTTAGTGAGTTTAACGTCTCACATTTAAATATCTCAATGAAAGCTTTTGGGTTCTGTGCTATAATAACACAACATGAAACAGACATTAACATACACAGCGTGGTCACAAGTAAATAGACACCACCTTTTCAGAAAAATTAAATTTTTCAGTCATATTCACATGAATTGATATATTTATAATTTAATTAATATCTAGTAGATCTTCCTTTCGCTTCGTGGAGTTCGTTGATCCTTTGGGGCATCGTGAGAATCATCTCGTCAATTTTAAATTGTGGGATTTTCACCCACTCTTGCTTCAAAACTTGGAGTAGATTGCTCTTCGAAGTTGGTTTTTTGGTTGTGTCTTGACTTGCCGGTCGAGTATGGCCCAGAGGTTTTCGATGGGGTTCATGTCAGGAGATTGGCTCGGCCAGGGCAACTTCTGGATACCATTTTCTTCCTGCCACTTTTTGGGTGTTTCTAGCAGTGTGACACGGTGCTCCATCTTCCTGGAATAACGTTGTGTTCTTGTCCACGAAACCCGAGGAATAAAGTGGCAAGAGTCCTTCCTCCAATATTTCGATGTATTTTGCAAAATTTATGTTGCCAATGCACTCCACTAAGCTCGATCTCCCACCAAATGGACCCTAGATTAACGACTGCAGAAGTGGCCAAAGTTGGTGGGATGAGCCCAAAATCTGTTCAACGGATTCTCCACAGATTGGGTTATCGTTGCAAAGCAGCTAGACGGAAGTCCTTATTAAGACCTGCCAACATAGTCAGACGAAAGAAGTGGGCAAGTGATATGATGATTAAGCCTCTGGACTTTTGGAAGACCGTATTGTTCTCAGACGAATCAAGATTCGCTCAATTTTCGGACAGTGGAAGGATATGGGTCTGGAGAATGCCTCACCAAGAGATTTGGCTCAACAGATTGCAGCCAACTGTGAAGCATGGTGGTTTCAGCGTGATGGTTTGGGGAGCTGTTTGGATTTCTTGACAGCCCTTTTTTGTCCTCTCCGATGGACCAGGATGACCTGGATGCTACTCAGTTGTTTCCTTGCCGTGTTTCCTGAACTGCATGATGATTATGTTGACTGTCGAAAGCGAGATTCCCAAATTCTGCGGAATTTGTCACTGACGTATTCCACCATCTGCTTGAACAACTATCCTTCCTCTAACAATTCGAGAGAATCTTGAGTTCTAGGCATGTTGTAGCACAAGATAATTAGTGTGTGGACGATTTTTATTATATAGTGCTCTGTGAACACAAATTAGTTAGCATAAATCAGTTAAATGACAAAAAATTAGGTGTCTATTTACTTGTGACCACTCAGTGTATATCATTCATTTACTGAATCAAACACAATGGCCCCACTCA
>NW_013666475.1:327711-331324 GCF_000517525.1 Limulus polyphemus
GAATAAAGAGGCAAGAGTCCTTCCTCCAATATTTCGACGTATTTCGCAAAATTTATGTTGCCAACGCACTCCACTAAGCTCTATCTCCCACCAACCCAAACAGCTCCTCAAACCATCATGCTGAAACCACCAGGCTTCACAGTTGGCTGCAATCTGTTGAGCCAAAACTGTTAGTGAGGCATTCTCCACTGTCTGAAAATTTAGCGAATCTTGATTCGTCTGAGAACAATACGGTCTTCCAAAAGTCCAGAGGCTTGGTCATCATATCACTTGCCCACTTCTTTCGTCTGACTATGTTGGCAGGTCTTAATAAAGGCTTTCGTCTAGCTGCTCTGCAACGATAACCCAATCTGTGGAGAATCCGTTGAACTGATTTCGGGCTCATCCCACCAACTTTGACCACTTCTGCAGTCGTTAATCTGGGATCCATTTTGATGCTCCTCTTGACAGCCCTTTTTGTCCTCTCTGATGGACCAGGACGACCCGGACGCTGCTCAGTTGTTTCCTTGCCGTGTTTCCTGAACTGCCCGATGATTCTGTTGACTGTCGAAAGGGGAATTCCCAAATTCTGCGAAATTTACCGCTGACTTATTCCACCATCTGCTTGACCAACTATCTTTCCTCTAACAAAATCTGACAATTCGAGAGAACCTTGAGTTTTAGGCATGTTGTAGCAAAAGATAATTAGTGTACGGACCATTTTCATTTATATAGTGCTCTGTGAACACAAAGTAGTTAGCATAAATCAGTTAAATGACGAAAAATTAGGTGTCTATTTACTTGTGACCACTCAGTATATGTGCACTCTAGTTAAGTTTAAACAGATTCAGTAAATGCAGTACTACTTTTAACACTAGTACTATTAGTATAAGTAACAGCAATGCCAACAGAACTAGAGCAGGACTGAAAAGGCGGTAAACCGTACACCGCTATTATCTCACGCTAAGCCTAACATTATACTTCAAATAACGATTAATTAATATGGCCACATATCATGAAATACAGTACATGTTCAAATAAAATTAAAATAAATCTAGCTAAAATCAATATTTGTTTAATTTCAACACTTACTTAAACTTAGAATGTAAAATATTCCAGCCGGATTTAAATGTCTTTGCTTTATTTAATCTCAAATAGCTTCTGCCCCCTGCTGACAAACACAAGTAAAATTATTTTTAATTATGTAATTATTTGAACAATTTGAATGTTTATAATTAAGCACAAAGCTACACAGTGGGCTAGCTGTGCTCTGCCCACCACGGGTATCGAAACCAGGATTCTAGCGTTGTAAGTCCGCAGACATACCGCTGTACTACTGGGGGCTGAACAATCTGATATAATTATAAGTGAAATGATCTTTACTCAGTCATATAAAATAGGATTTTCAGATACAATTAAGAGAAGAATAACAGGGGAGATTAAGCTTAATTGGTTTATTAAAGACAAAAAAAGACGTTAGCTTAAGAGAGTTTAAATTGATGGGTAGTTTGGAATCTTTACAAAACTAAAGCTAGGGATTCGGTTTAAAAAGAAATAAGGATATCTAAACAGGATTATGAAAAAATTAACTGATAATTTTGAGATTAAATAAACAGCAATGATTCTTCTGTATGTTAAAGGTAACTAAAATTTTGGAATGGGGATTGAGCACTTAAAGTACGCCGATAATAAGGTTGTAACCAATGTTTCTTTCAATTATCTATAACAAAAATGTCTTTTAACGAACACAAGTCATGTCAGTTAATAATAAGTACAACTACAAATAAAACATTTCAAGCTATAATGTAACGATCGTTGGGGGGGGGGGGGGACAAGCGGTCCCTGTGCATGGAGATAAAATCCCTCAGGAATGCAGAAAATAGTCATGTAGCTAAAGTACCGAAAGTATGTTTGCTGAAGACTTCTGCAAATAGTCCCAAAGACAGAATAATGCTTTGTCTTGTTTTCATTTGTTACCAAAATAGAATACTCTTCAATTTTGGTCTGTCTCCAAACACAAATACCCTAAAATTGCCAACATTGTTGAAGATCTAGTTACTGCATCTCAAGCCTATGTGGAGAGAATATTGTTCATTTGTGGAGAGTTGACAAAATAAAAACGCAACAGAACCAGTGTCACACTGGAGAGTAAAGTTTTTCTAAGGATAAATTCCAAGTTAATCAAATTAAAATATGCTGTAGCTCACGTATTGAATTGAAAGGAGTCTCCTGTCTACAACTGAAATAGATCAAATATCTGTCATTGAAATAAGAGAAGTTGAAATAAAACAACTTATCAAAGCTTGTCTCCAGTATACTAAATATATTTGTACATTATGCAAGTCAGTGGTTCCCAACTTTTTCACCACCAAGGACCCTTTTTTTATTTTATTTTTTCCCCCCACAGATCCCATGTTTAGCAAAGATTCCGTCTATCCAACAAGCACTTTTTAATTAGCTAATAATTAACTTGTTTTCCCATTTTTCACTGTCAAATAAAAGACATATATAACCGAGGGTGGATTTAAAAGAACAGCAGTATTAAAAAAATTACTCGTTTAATGAGCTGGTTAATGTTGCTTTATTGATACTATGTTCCGCATTCTCGCCCACCAGAACGCATCGAGGAGGTTAAATGAATTTTTAATGGCTTTTCTCACACAGTTAGATAGCCAGAAAAATTGTGACAGTTATAGAACAGTCTCATATTTTTACGTTATTATTCTGTCTTTCCCTGCATTATTTAATTAAAGAAAATAGCCTACAAACCCCCAGTATTACCTTCGCGGATACCCCCAAGGGTCTGGGGACCCCATGTTGGGAACCACTGATGTAAGTGTGTGAAAGGTTCAGCAGACTTTGCTAATAAATGGTAATCTCTGATCATTCAATTTTGGTGGCTAGCTAACCTAGGGAGAGTATTGTGAAGGAGTTAATTAATGTGGAGCCCAGAGTTATTTTATTTCCAGAGATGTCAATGTCGTCACCACTCGGTTACCTATAATAACTAACATGATAGGTAGTTTCTTTGTTTGTTTTTTAGACTAAAAAAATAAAATAAAATGAAAACAACGATTATTTTATACACAATTCAATAAAATGAGATTGTTTTCAATCTCAAAGTTATTAAAATAATAACTTACTGTACAAGGTTAAAAAGTATCAAAATCTCCGAAATAACTGGAAAACAATCTCATACACTCCACATGTTTCGACGTATATCTTGCACCACTCTCAGAAGCGTAATGTCTTACAAAAATAACACCTATTTATACAGTTATCAAAACACCAATTTATATATTAAAGAATTTCACGCCATCTGCTGACAATATTTCCATCAGGTCCATCATCCTTATTCAATAATTTAAATTTACTTTTTTACATTTAATTATCTGAATAGATTCACGTATGTTCATACTGTTACGTCTCCGTTCGTTAATTGATTTTTTTGTAATTTCGTTCCGACGAAACTTTAGCGACACAAGTCCTTTCTTAATAAAACTGGTTTATTCTTTCCGAATATAACTTTACGATACACTTAATTCCAACAATCACGCTAAAACAAACGCTATAACAAGGAACGTGCTCAACTTCAATAATACTGTTACGTCTCCGTTTCGTTAATTGATTTTTT
>NW_013666475.1:332293-333640 GCF_000517525.1 Limulus polyphemus
CTCGAACAACAAAATAAACAAGAAGAGAGATTACAGCAGCTATTGGAGGAGAAAGAACATAAACAAGAAGAGATACTACAGGAACAAGAAAGGAAACATAAAGTACAAATGGAAAACATTAGTAAATTTAAAAGCAAATTAGATACATTAAAGGATGATTTGTTGTCTTTTACACAAGGAGGCTACATTAACCATCGACTTAATCAGACCCAGACAATGGCAAGCCCCTTCCAGACCCCACAGCTAAACCCTAATGTAGACCTCTTCAGTCCTGTTAGAAGTCACATCCCAGATATGAATGTCAGTACTAGGAGTGATCCAGTATGAAGGAAGCCACAGGAATTCGATGGGAAAGCACCGTGGGAAGCATATAGAGCACAATTTGAGTACTGGCAGAAATGAATGGATGGAGAGAAGAGCAGAAAGCAGTATATCTGGCAACGAGCTTGAAGGGACAACCACTGGAAATACTTGGACAGTTGTCAGCAGACAACAGACACAACTATAGAGCACTGGTAGCGGCTCTAGAACTCAGGTACGGAACCCAAAATCAGTCCGAAGTCTACAGGGCTAGGTTTAGGACTAGAGTCCGTGCTAAAGGGGAGAGTCTGCAAGAGCTGGCACATGACTTGGAAATTATGGCACACAAAGCCTACCCAACTGCACCACCCGATCTTCTCAAGTTGTTGCTGAGGGATCAGTTTATAGACGCCTTGGACAGTCCACAACTGATGATACAAGTAAAGCAAGCACACCCCTCTTCTGTGCAGAATGCAATGGCCAGAGCTCTTGAATTTGAATCCTACATTAAGTCCAGCACAGAGGTACCAAGGTTGGTACAGTCATCAGGATTCAAAGTCAGCTTTCAGAGAGGTTTGAGGGACTTTGCTGGCACTGTAATAAACCTGGGCACAAGAGAGCTCAATGCTGGAAACTTCAACACAGGGAAGATGCCACGGCAGGAAAGGCTGCTACCCAGAAAGGTTGTTGGAACTGTGGAAAGCAAGGACATATGAGGAGCCAGTGTAAGAAAAATATTACCAACAAGTCAGCCTCAAGAAGACCAGTAGTGGTTGGTGTTGAGGGACACTCACCAACCCTTATCGTGAAAGTCTCAACAGCTAGGTGTAAAATGCCAAGCACACATAGTGTCTATGTGACAGGAAAGCTGGATGGCCAAAGGTGCAACTTTGTCATAGATTCTGCGTCTCAGCAATCCCTTGTGAGCATCAAGGTGTTAGATCACGAATGAGTACCAGAAGCCATACAGAAGCTTTGTGGTGTGACAGGGCATTCTGCAAGGTTGTGGGAACCAGTGTGGATAACTATTGAGCTCATAGGCATGGA
>NW_013666475.1:334011-334820 GCF_000517525.1 Limulus polyphemus
GGTTGCCAGTGGATCTGTTAACAGGACGCCCACCTTATGAAGAGTTGCCTGAGAATGTGTCAGAGTTTGTGAAAGTGTTATCGGAAAGGATGGGTGACATTCACCATGAAGTGCGTTCAAACTTGAAAACGCCTGCTGATTCGATGAAGTTATCTTATGATAAAAGATCTACTGAAGTCATCCTTGTACCAGGAGACAAGGTGTGGTTGTATAATCCCAGGAAGACCAAAGGGAAGTCTCCTAAATTGTCTTCTCCATGGGAAGGCCCATATGACATAATGGATCGTCTCTCAGACGTGACTTTCCGGAGAGAATGTGGTCGGCGAGGTAAGCCAAAGGTGGTGCATGCTAACAGGCTTTGGTGTTATCATGGTCCAGGACATTTCAGTTGGGACTAAGTGAACAACAGAACAAATGACGCTGCTGAAGACGTGTCACCTGAAAAAGCCACTGCCAAAGAAGAAACTCTATTCAGTTTTGAGAAGAGAAACAGTGAAGCCCTTGATGAAGTTACTACCACTGATGTAACTGTTACCGATGATAGGACATTTCCTGATGAAGCAGATGAACCCCACGTGAAGCAGAAGCCAACAAGACGGAGACCAGTACGGAAGAAGATACGTCCCGTAAAATTAAGAGACTTTGTTGAATTGTAATTTTGTGTTTGTAAATTATGTACATTTAATTAAGCTATTGTTAATTGTTTATTGGTTTAATGTAAGTGGCTATTGTTCGGGACGAACAATACTAAGGAAGGGGCAGTGTTACGACAGCGGAGGTCACGTGAAACTAGTAACACGTCATGCACT
>NW_013666475.1:335377-342476 GCF_000517525.1 Limulus polyphemus
GTTTGTTATAGCGTGACTGTGAAAATTAAGTGTATTGCAAAGTTGTATTTAGAAAGAATAAACCAATTTTATTTAAAAAAGGACTTGTATCGCTAAAGTTTCTTCGGAAAGAATTTTTACGGAAAATTAACTAACGAACGGAGGCGTAACAATACCAATTACATTTCCAGGTTGTGCTAAAATAATAGTTTTCCCATTGAATTGTGTAATTAGTTTCACTGACATGTTCTGCTAAAGGTGAAATAGTAATATTATTATTTCTAACATTTCTTTTATGCTCATTTAGCCTGAATTTTAAATTTCTTCTAGTTTGTCTTATATAAACTTTTTTACATTCACATAATATTTTATATATGCCAAATTTTTCCGTGAATTCAATTTTATCTTTAGTTGTATTAAGAATTTCGCTGACTTTATTTATCGGTTTGTATATCGGAAAAATATTTATTTGTTTTTTAAATTTTTTCATTATTTGACAAGATAAACCAGGTATATTATGATAGTACTAAACATTCTTTCTTACTTTTCAGCAAATGGATTTAACTTAATATTTTTATCCCTGTTTTTTAGTTTTATGACAGCTCTGTCAACAACATCTGGATTAAAACCTCTTTTCACTGCTATGTGTTCCAAAAACGATCATGGCAGATAACTTATGGATTGGACCACCTGTTTTTCTGTATTCTATAAGCCACATCATTGATTATTTTGTGTATACCATATGATCCTTTTCAACACCTGCTTAACTTTGGAGTTCATCTTTTCTTATGCTAGGGATTGTACAGCCATACTATTTCACCTTGATAAAATAGTCTTATCAGCATTAACATCATAGCAATTTTTTTCATTTTATCTCTAGCTGAGTTAATTAATTTTTGGATAAAATCATGTAAGACACCAATTGTGTTTTATAGTCTTTATACATATTTAGTGTAAGACTCAGAAGAATAGTGACTATGCTTTGTATGAGAAAATAAAAGGTTCAATGGCACTTTAAGTCCTTTCCCAAACATTGGTAATGATGGTATGTTGTCTGTAGCTTCATGTATTGTCATTCAATAACTTATACATAGTAATGGAATATCTTGATTCCATGTTTTCCAATGTCCGTCCACATAAGTGGCTAACTCATTAAAAAGTGTATGGTTCTACCTCTCAACAATACCACTGGAAGATGGATCAAGTGTGTCTTGGTCGTTTTGAATCCAAGGATCTGACACATTTTTTAAATCAAGGCTGATTCAGAGTTCTGTCTCTCAACTGAAAGAAGTTCTATTGGCTCCTCAAATCTTGAAATAAGTTAATCGACGAGTTTCCTTGCTAGAGTTTTTGCTTTCTGGTTAGCATCAGCATTTACTTCTGGTCATTTGATGGAATAGTTCTCACAGCCATAACCTATTCATTCCTACTGTTACTCTGTAACAGAGAACCAAACACATCGACGGCAACTCTCTTATGCTTATGTTGTTCTATCTTAGACATTTTTGCTTACAGCATAGTTCGCAGGATTTAAATCAATTCTCTACAGAGCCCCAGCAATTAATCCAATAGAAGCATTATCTTGCCCTCTCCAGTGTCTTTTAGCACTTAAGTGTTTAGTTGTTGAAAGGCTGTAGAGATGGAGTCTTCTGTAATGTAGTGACTGTAAAGTACTAACTGTAGTCATTGTTTCTATCCACTGGTATCTTTCCATTTATAACATAACAAGACTTCTTGTAGGCATAATGAATTCCACTGTGTCCAGCACATCTTTACTTTTGGACTATATGGAGAAATTGTTTGCTATGAGGGTTATTCTGTATTATTCTTGATCCACTGAATAGTTGACCTCAAACTCGTATCGTGTGCCTTAAGCCTCTTGCAGTTGAGTGTTGGACCACATTAGTTGTTCACCATCACTTGTAGATGCCCAATCTTGGAATATACTCTGTCGTACTTTGGGTTGGTTGTCTTTACTTTCTCATGCATCACTCTATTCAAAGTATTTACCTTCTTCATTAACATATGGTCTCTGGTATAATTCGTCAGCATTTCCATATTTCCTTCCAGGACAATGCATAATGTTAAAATTACATGTACTCCTGAAGTTTCTCGACTCATTTTGATATCTGGTCTTTTGAACTGTAAAAAATTCATTAGCCACTTCAATGCTATATGATCTATCCATAGTGTAAATTTTATTCATATACATAATGGTGGAAATAATGTAGGGCTTGAACAATATTTAGTAACGCTTTTTGAATCATACAAGACCTCTTTCCTGCAGCATTCATTGTCTTACTATAGTAAGCAATCACGTGTTATTTTCTCAATTTACTTGTAATAACACTGCTCCAACTGCAAAATCACTGGCTTCTGTAGCTAAAGTCAGTTAATTTTTAAGTGTAGGTTATGGTAATACAGGAGTAGTAGTTATTTTTTTCCACTACTGGGGACAACCAAAAAGTTTCTTCTGGAATTTACCCTGTTTAGACTGGCTTTTTATTAGTGTGGCACACACTATATTATTTTCAAATTAATGCTGAATGTATCACTGCAAATTCCCATCAAATATTAGCACAAGTGAGTGTAACACTCTGGTTTCCTCCAGTCTTTGCCTTATGCATTGTGGAGAACCTTGTGCTTTAAAGCTCTGGGACCACTAAATGTAACACAGGCTGAGAATTACTGCTCTGTGAATGGTAACAATGGTACAGCACATATTCCAGGGTAGTGACCCGGTGGAGACATCATGGTATATAAACCATGATTAGACCAGGATAGCCTCACCCGATCAACAGATACTAGAGTGGTTGCATCAATGTTGGAATGTGTGAATAGTTGACTGGCTGGGTTTTACTCTAGCTTTATGTAAATAGGATGGCCTGCCCAAGGTAAAGTCACCAGAGCTACTGCTGCAGGCTTCTTCCTTTCTTGCAACCAGCTCAAAGTTACCACTAAATACGACATCATAACAGAAAATGTGAATGGTACAGATCATCCACGTAAGTGGTCAAGCTTTCTGTGCTTCTCCTTCTACCAAGCCTTGAATCTGTTTTTCTGTTTTCCTCCAGTTACGTCTTTCTATGCAATTCAGTAATGACTGTCTTGAAGTCCCAGAACTGTTTCTCATTCAAGTACCCAATGGAGTCTAAAGCTGGATTATCTAAATTTAGAATCAGGAACTGTACAACCTTTTCCAGAGTCTAGCCATTCCAGGCAGTAACCTGCCTGAAATGTTTCAGGAAGTGGCCAAATATTTCTTTGTTGTGTCTTTGAATGTCTTTCTCTGGTATTCCCTGGCAGCTTTGAGCAAATATGAATTTGTATTGCTCTGGTTGGCATAAATTTGGGGATCCAATTCAGACAACCATATTTTGTCACATACTCACTAGATACCACACCACTGCGACATTTCTCGTTCATCCATTCTTCAATGTTTCCCTTGCATCGAGGTCGATCCTCATGCATACAGAATTAGTGCACCAGATATTAGCAGCTCTTCTTCCTAAGTTATAAGTTTTAGCAAGATAGAAATCATTAGACTTTTAAAGCATCAGCAAAAATCCTTTGTCTAAGAGAAGGCTTGTTATAGACTCAACAACTATCTCTGGGAATTATCTTCTTGGTTTTAAGTCCTTCTAGTTGAGGAAAATGCCATTTAATTGACTTGTCTTGTTAAGCTTATCACACGAGATTTGGAGTAAAAGGCTGCACACACGCAGATACAGTGGACTCCGATATAGAATATCTTATGGTCACAACATGAACATTTTCTCCTATCTATTCACTCTATAGTGTATTCAGGTAAAATTTAGTTAACTTCGAGCTATCGTATAGGTCCGTTTAACGGAGTTTTAGTCGAGATATTAACCACAAAGTAATGGTAAATCTCTTACCTAACTGAGTTGTGTAGTTTAATGAAATAATAAAACTGGATACAAAGTGAAATGCAAAATAAACCATCTTTGTTACAACGTTAAACATAAACACAAATGTGTTTATTTGCCTTTACTTACAAAGAACTGTTGCTTTAACAGGAATCACTCAACTACTTTACCTTTAAGATCCTCTTCCAGGCTGTTTAAATCCAACATTCCAACGTTCACAAGAAATTTTGCATTTACCGAGATCAACTAGTGCTATCCATGTGCCTTTTCAATCTCATTACAATACACGTGAGACTTTAACCTCTAGAAATCACATAAGTGGCCATTGATGAACACTACTGTCGACAATCTTGCATAACATGTTACTACTGTGTATGTAGCAATAAACTCCCCAGACAGAGCAGGTGTTATCCACTTTAGAACATAAAAGCAACAAAGACCAATAGAATTAAAACAACTTAATCAATTTTGATCATTTAGTACGTGAGACCTGCATTTATACAGAACAAATACTAAATATTAGAAGAAAATAGAAATACATAGTATATTCAAGAGTCAGTGCTTGGATCTTTGGTGTTTCTCATTTACATTAACAATATATATATATACGGTTATGAGGTATTATTGTCAAACTTGTTGCTGTAAGAGGGATGGGACAAGTCCATAGACTATAAAGAGATTCAACGAGATATTTATACGAGATAATCCACTTTTCTCTATATACATGATTTTGTAAGAATGAAATAAAGAAAGTGGACACAGTGTAAAATCCAAAAGCACAATTTTGATTATAACCAAACATAAGTATTATGTGTGTGTGTACTTGCTTTGGATGACAATGGACTGTTGAAACAATTTTTTCCAATTTATCAGGCCAAAATTATCAACCAAACTGCAAATTCAATGCTCCTTACTTTTTACGTAACATTTATTAAGGGTAATTAGAGTTTATGTTGTGCTGGTCATTCTTATTCAAGCATAAGGTACACTGGAATCCAAGATACTTTCTGATCTACCATTAAGTACATTGATTTCTACATTCTTGCACAACATGCAGCATTACAACCATTCACATCAAGAGCAGAATAGGTGTGACCTCAATAGAATGACAAAGTAACAATGATAGCTGGAATGAAATCAGCTGAATTACTTTCTTATCCATTTGTTATGTGAAACTGCACACACTCATAACAACTAATAAATTTAAAATAACACTTTGTTAATATAAGAAGGTTAAAACACATGGTATACCTTTCTTTTCTCCATTACTTTAGGCTTACTCTGAAACAAAATATTGATTTTTAACTTTAAATCCAATAAACTCTATATACAGGTCCAAGTCAAAGAGCACTGTAACGTACTCTTGCTTCTTTAAACAATCACAATCAACAAAGATGACACAACCCTTTAACAAAGTAGTTGAATGGTGAGTACAAGGCAACATGCTTTGAAGTTGCTGATTCTACATTCAGCAAGGGAGTGGTGTTTCCTCCGTGGATATTGAGATACAATTGTTTAAAAAAAATTGGATAAATTTTAATGCTTATTATTTATTTTGTGATAACTCTAGTGAAAAATGAGCCGAGCTCGTTGGCTTCTAGATGGCAATATTGTACTACCTAGACGTAGCTTCAAAAGGTAACCTGAGAAGGTTAATGATGTAATTCACGTGTGAGATAAAACTGTTATAAACTATTACAGTATTTGATAGTGTATGATGATAATATATAACTGTTGCTTTTATCTACCAGATGAAAAAAAATGCTAGAATTGCTAAAAGGCCGACTTGATAGCTAAAAAGTTAAGACTTTGTTCCATCTTGATTTTGCTTCAACCAACTCATTTGTAATGAAGATTTGTTAGGCTGATTTAATACGATTTTCATCAGTAATATGTGACAAATATATTCTTAAGAAACTAATTTTTTTCGTGAACTTTTATTGATGCCGGTTAAATCGAACACTTTTCAATAAAATATTTATTCATCTATGTAAGGTTTGAATTGAATTTTTTGTGTTGTTAATTAAAAATAAAAATATCAATTTTAAAATAATTTTGACATCAACAGACCACAGTAATTTTAGACAGTTCAAAGGCGTTAACTGAAAATAGCCTATATTTCGGCGTTGCTATTTTTGATTAGATGTAAATTTACTCGTTTTACGATTTGGTGACATACTTAGGTTTTATCGGTACTTTCATGCATTAAAAAAAGCATAAGATGTATAATAATTGAAATATCAAAAGAAGTATTAATACCTAGAGAAATAAATCAAACTCCATACATTTATTCACTAAACTGATAAATGTACATCATCAACATAGTTACAGCGTTTACAGCAAGGAGATTGAACGAAAAGCGGTCTCCTTAATAACATGCACTAAAAAGCAACATGAACTCGGATTTTTATACTATTGTAAATATAAGAAATGCAATTAACAGTATAATATTTATCCATCAAATGTATATATTATATAATATTATATATGTTGAAAATACTTGTTTATAAATTTTCACGTGGAAAAACATAGAATTAAATATACGTACATAGCAGCCCAACCATTTATTTTTAACCATTGTAATAGTTATTAATAATCAAATACTTATTTAAGGTAAACTTTCATAACCTAACTTATCTAAATACCTGTACAGGTAATAAGAACAATTAAATGTAAAATAAAATGAGGTAAAATTAGTAACACTTACCAAGGAGATATAAGTTTAATGCGGTTATTTATTTCTCAGAATAACACGATTTTAGCAAATGAAAACGATTTCAAGAAATAAAAAGACATATTTGGGAATTTTGCAACCTTAACACATACATATATAGAATGATTGGAGAAAAACTAAATGTTTCTTAAAAATCGACTTGAAGAACGTAAGTTACATAAAGATATGAATAAAACCTTTAGGGCTAGGTATTTAAGTATAACTTGGAAACTTGAAGAATATTTTATCTTATTGTACGCATCATAATATACATAGTAGTGTACGATATGAAGTTAAAGAAAATCAAACATAACACATATCGTAGTTACTGTTGACGATTTGTTTAAAGAACTTCAAGTTCTGTATTTCAGAAAAATATCTTATTTATTAATTATTGTTTTTTTTATCATTTAAACTCCTTTATACATCTGAGTTTCAATTATATTAGTAAATAAGCCCCATCATGGAAACACTACTGTTGATTTGCTCTAAGAAATTAATTAACAAGGTTTGGGCT
>NW_013666475.1:342486-351257 GCF_000517525.1 Limulus polyphemus
TTGTTTGAAATTAAGCACAGCTACACAATGGGCTATCTGTGCTCTGCCCATCACGGGTATCGAAACCCGGTTTCTAGCGTTGCAAGTCCGCAGACATACCGCTGTGCCACTTGGGGGCGATTTAACAAGGAAAATAAGATTTTGAAATATTAACAAATATAATAAAAAGAGTGTATTTTAAATATTGATGTATAATGATAGTTACTGTGTTTCTGTATATATTGCCCCTGGCATTTAACTAATATAACTATATTGCATCTGTTAAATATCTTAGATTTGCTTGTTTGTTTATTGCAAAGCTGCACAATGGGGCATTTGCGCTGTGCCCACCACAGGGATCAAACCCCAAGTTTTAGCGTTATAAGCTCTCCAGCTTACAGGTGATCCACCAGGAGGCAAGTATCTTAGAAAGATAATATATTTATGAAGAAAATGTGTTTACAGTTTGTTTGGAAATTATAAGTTAAAAATTACATTAATATTTTGCTTATGGTCATGTTGAAGATGTGAGAGCAAATAACCTACGCATTGTCACAGATGATATTTTAACTGTGGCTTTATAAATTTAATTAGTTTCACGATAATTTGCAGAGCATTGAACACTGCTCTCTGCAAATGAACTGTTAGAAATATATGTTTATGTATATATATATTACTAACAGTTGATTTCTTTCATATATATATATATACCTTTGTTGTAAATGATAAATGATCTTTTTAACTCAGAATAGTGATTACAAAAAATTGTCGACTTCGAGTGAACAACATGTCTGTGGTTCATTGGGGGCAGTAATGAAATAACAGTTTGGTAGTGCCCATTTATGCCATTTCACACACACAACTTGGGGAGGTTTAAAAGAAAGGATGGCTTATAATGTCCCATTGTCTATTCTTCGAGAAGGAAATTACAATTATATGAACCTTATTGTTGGAATAGCTACTCGGTTGCATACTGGTTTGACAAGTAGTGAAACATATAAGAACATTGAGTTAATATTGTGACTCAAATTAGAATAAAAACCACATATCAATCTTGCTAGGGAATAATGTGAATAAAATGCTCAAAGTAGTTGAGAAACATATTATTGGAAAACTATGACGGGAGAAAATACTCTCTTCCCAAACGACATTATTGTTATGTTTATTTGTTGTTAAGCGCAAATGGGCTAACTATACTCTGCCCACCGCAGGTATCGAAACTCAATTTTAAGCGTGATAAGCCCTCAGAGTTATCGCTAAGTCACCGTGGGGCACGTCAGTGGTAGTACTTTGAAAATAACATGGCACCAACTGGGAAAACTGAATACTAAATTATTAAACCGATAAATTCTATTATGGGTTGATAAACATTTTTGAACATTCACAGCATTTCAAATTCACTATTCCTTTGTCGGTATGTGAACTAGAACTTGAAAAATCGAGAAATAAATCTGAGAACTCGTATGAAGTTATAATAATAAATAAAGAATGGCTTAGGTAGTATGATATTGCTTAATGGGCTTTTCAGTGATTTTAAAATGAAATGTTAACACGTGAAAGTGAATATCTTAAAATTAAATAATTAAAAAAACAATGATACATGACATATACAACAACTAAAATATTAGTTGTTGTAAGTTTCTGTGGTATCAATGGGTGATAAAACTTTGTACTTTAAATACATGCGTTAACATAATTGAACACAAATTAATGGTAAAGTGGATAAATGAGCTAGTTATTAATGATACATAAGGCCAACGTTTGTTGATATAAAACTAATAATAAAAAATTGTCTGCAGAAGTTATTATGTTGGAAATTTACTTACATTAAATAACGATATTGATAATCACACTGTTGGAATATACTTTAGAATTGCAAACAAAGGCTTCCTTTCTTTACTAGGTATGCTGATATGGTCGAAAAATAATTCTTAAAACTGTTGTAAAAAATACGTTCGTCTGAAGTTGATTTTATTCCTTCTTTCTTCAGTTGATTATTTTCGACTAATCTCAACGAGAACAAGCGTGATATGGACAGTTTAACATTCAAGATACTACACTTTATTTGTTGTTTTAAAACTTTTTAGAACTTAATTGTGTTTTGGAGGTCTCACTGTGAATTTCAGAAATTTAACAGAAAGCTTTTGTTTGGTTTTTACAGCAACGCGTCGTTTGGTAGTATGCTGTATGTCCGCTGTCACTTAATACGGAATCAGTATCGTTACGTTTCTGTGCTTCAACGAGATAGATCTTGAAATACCTCATGCTTGTAAATTTCACGAAAATGTTGTTAGTTTACTACTAAAAATGCTAGAAACAACTTTATAAGTAGAAAAGAAAAATCCGCATCAAAATCAACTTATTACGCTCAACTCTGTGAAACTGATGAACTCCATCCCATATTAAACACGATAGTTTACTATGGCTTATCAGAAGCGTGTCGTTGTCGACAAAAATGTACAACTTACATCGGTTGTTTTTGTTGTTATTTTTACGAATAAAAACACATATTTTACAAGACTTTTAAATATTGCAAAATCTACAACAAAGCGGATGTTAAAGAAATACTTCAGCAACAAGAGTACGTCCTACATATATTATCAAAGAGAATCCTCATAAAACAGGAGAGAAAACTGTACAATTGAACTTTCATACGTTTCATATATATATATGTATGTATTACAACACTGAGCCATCAATGGTCGCTCTCTAGTCCAGCGAGAAGTACAATTTGTTATCTACAGTTATAAGGTTATTTGTTTATACATAAAAAAAAGCAAAATTTAACTTCAATAACGAAATATATAAAGTTTCGACTAAAACAAGTAAAAATTATCATTCATAACAAAAGTTTATTATGATACTAAACTTTGTCATGAAAAATTTACATAATCAATTCTTATAGACCATCTTAGAAAAAAGCAGACAGTACTATGTTTTAATTCAGATCCTTACGGCATACCTCGCAATTTCCGAACAGAAACAAAAAAATGCTTTAGTTAAAGAACGATAATATGCACAAACATACATAATGCGAATTCTGATAGATCAAGAGGCGACGTGGCGATCTGGAATGAGAATTTAACACAGGGAAAAGGTTTGTAGCAGCCGGCTCTCCATCGTCTGACGTCATTTAAGGCGCTTCCATTATAGACGCAGTACAAATAGAGGAAACAAGTCATCCGCTATTGGCAGACAAGTAACACAATGTCTGAAACAAGAAATCACAACACTGAAAAGAAAACTAATCACTAATGGCAATTTAACATTTTCTCGAACATTTGCACTTCCTGATAATCTCGACCTCAGTCCGGTACGTCTTGTGATCGGGGCATACCATCCTCACGCGTCGTTTCTTGATCCTTTTGGGCCGACAGCAGTCGTTCCCACAGGATCCCACACAACGGACCCGCTTCATCTTCTTCTTGGACCGACAGCCATTTTCCACGTAGTAAGCGCGGGTTTGTTCCTTCTGGCAAGTGGGGGCTGAGAAAGAGAGAATTAGATAAACGCAATGAAAGTTTAGTAAAATGTAAACAGAGGTTCCCACATTTAGAGGAATAAATTTTCATTTTACGTTTTCTCTTTTTTGGGGGAGGGGCAAAAGTGACCGAATGAGTTTCAACACATTTCTCTGGGTTAGTAAATAGCAGTCAGAATGGGATGAGCACTCATTTTGGTCTCTCTCCCCCATACATTTCGTTGTATCGAGTTTTTGGTAAACAACGACTCATATTAAACAGATATATTCTAAACTGAATTTGGAAACTGGACACCGAGAGCCAAAAAAGATAAAAACATTAACGTAAAAATATAATGTAATGGAAATTGGTCATTAAAAATACTTATTTTTTACATTAATTTCACTAGTTTTTTTCTTGATTTCCATTATATGTAGGTCCTCAATAAAAACAATATTAAACCCAAATTCGATGACGAGTAACCCACTTTGAGACTAATAATGGAGACGGCTCCAAGTATTATTAATATTAAACTCACTCCTTTATATTAAGATGATTAACAATGTGTGCTTCAGCCTGGCCTAGGGCCTTAGGTGAGGGGTTACTAATAATCTGACAGACCTTGGGAAACAGATCAGGCCTTTTAAAGTGTTATCATTAGGATACACTGAAGTCAGTATTATAAAATATATTATATTATAAACATAAGTTGTTAAAAAAATTATAGTTTGAAATTTGGCATGTTTATAAGACTTAATAATTATGAAACTTCAGTTGAAATGACTCAAGTAAATCTGTAGGCTGTATGATACAATGATGACACTTTTAACCCTTCCTCGTTTATAGGCAAAAAAAACTCTCCCAGTGCTGGGTATATTTTATATAGTCAGTAAAAAAGAAAAAGACTTATGGCGAATATAGTATAGTTTGAATATTATTATACACTCTTCTAATTCTTGAAACTTTCTAAGAGACTAAGTAAATAATGAAGTGTTTAAAAATGTAATAGGCCTAATACTAATATCTTATGACAAGTACAATTATAAGTATAATCATGCTTCGCCAGCTTGTAAAAGGCGTTCACACTGTAACGTTTTAATATTTCATTACTTATGTGAAACTTGAAACTGTGAGAATTTTGAAGGGGAATATCCTACCCTTTCGTCATGGTGTTACAAAATGTCCACGACAGTGCTCTAGAAGGGGATGTGTAAGTGTCCACGGCAGTGAAAGAGTTAATGGACAGAAATGTGTAATCTCACTTGAGTCAAGCGTGCTTATAATGACCTATTATTAGTAGGCAAACGTTCAATTCAGGAGCGTGCGAATGTGCTGCTGTTATGATTTCTACAAATGTTGCTGTTGATCTACAAAAGTTGAAAGCAATCTTACTTGAACCTAATAGTAAAACCTATCTTCACGCATGCGCAATAACGACGTATGGTAATCGTTATTTGATTAATTCTAACATAATTAGTCAGTACAAGTTGATTGTGTTACATCGTTTCGTACCTTTTATATTGAGTATTAGGCAAACGTTTTCTTTAATTTTTTGTTTTTGCTAAAGTTTGTTTTAAAGACTCAAGCTAGCATATCGTTTTATATAATACATTATGTTGCAGAGAGCTGTAAGACTATACGGTATTCGTATAACATTTTTCAGGGGGTAATAACAAGTTCAAATTCACCTTGATCACAGAACTGCCCGCTCCAACCACGGTAACATTTACAGTGGTAGCTGTAGGAATCTTTAGGCATACATTTGCCCTTTTCACATCGTTGATATTTACACGGATCCGGAGCGTCGAATTCTTTACAACCCGGAGAAACACTTCGTTGCTTTTTGGCCACCATGATGTCCAGATGTTTAGCATTCACGTAGATTTCCTTCATGCAACCTGAAGATTAAAATATACCCAAAATAAATCTTTAAAAACTCTATGAAACCATTAATATGTTGTTGGCTTTGTAAAAGTAAGAAATATAATTTCATAAATGCGAAGATTATTCAGTCTGATATTTTTCCAAGCCTTAGAGCCCTACAGTGAAATAGCGGTAAGCTAAAATCAGGGGTTCGATTACCGGTAGTGTACAAAGCCTGTTACGTACATTTGCTCTAAAACAAGCAAGTCCTACGCTCCAGATGGAATGAAAAGTATATTAATAACAAACATTTCGTTAGTCATAATTTATCTTGTAATAATTTGACATAATGATGAAACAAATGATACCGAAATACTTTAAACAAAGTATTTATAGTCATAATATTATGCAAAAGTTGATCTGAATATTATATATGATAGGACTAAGATGCATTTAGTAAATGTTATTAAATAAAATTCGGCACTTTCCTGAAAAAAAATTAATAGTACAACTTACTCATTAATCTTCCAGCAGACTTATAATGAAAAATAATTTCATTTGATCATACGACAAACTCTACTGAACACTGCAATTGACGAATATAATAGTTGTAATATATATATGGAGTATGTTTGTTGTTAAATGCAAAGCTACACAATGAACTATTTGTGATCTGCTCAACACGGATGTCGATAAACCCAGTTTTTAAGAGTTATAAACCCTCGAACTTATCGCTGAGCCATCGGGGAGCCACATAAATCCCATTTTTAGTGAGAACTACAACTGTTTAAAGCCATCTGGTGGCTAAGTGGTAAGTCTAAGGACTTATAATGCTAAAATCGAGGTTCAATACTCGTGATGGGTACAGCACAGATAGCCCATTGTGTAAATTTGCGCCTAACAACAACAACAACAACAAAAAACAACTATTTGAAATCACAGGAAATGTAATATTTAATACATTACGCTACCTAATTTTCAATGAGAACTACAATCGCCAAGACCCCATAAATTTAAAATATATTGTTACTATGGTGTACTCATACCTATTTGTAATGTTTTCTGTGTTACATCACTTTCTTTTCAGTGAGAACTACAGCTATTAAAGACACAAATAACATAAATATCTTATCAGTTATATGCAATAATTTATGAGCCGCTTGTGGCCTAGTGGTTAGCGTTCAGGGCTATGGATTAGAAGGTTTGAGTTCCAGATAATATGAATATTTGAATATGTTTCACATTTCTAGCCGTGGGCGCTTTATAAAAATGATTGTTAATCCCGTTATTCGGTTTAAAGTAGTGGTGTAGACGGCAGGTACTGTTGACTGGTGTTCCTCTGGTGCCTGTTAGGTTGAAATTACTAAATACCTTAATTTCTGCTTAGCACAACAGTTGTTAAAAATTAAAAGTACCACAATAATTACTATATTACAATTATCTAATTTACAGTATCAACTTCGATTCTTAATAAAAACACAAATAACCAAACATCCCAGTAAAACCATGATTACCTACAAAAATATTTTCGTTCTTATCTTTTATTTTCACTCAAAATAGGCAAAAAATACCTTAAAACCTACATTTTAAACCAAAAACATTGCCGCAAAATTTTAAATATTATAGTCATGATATTACCATAGTTATCAGATCCATGGAAATACAACAGATGCAGGGAATTAATCCAAACATTACTATCAGAACTTCCATGGTAAAGTAACGGGTTTCTTCGTGTAAATTTGACAGATGCGTATAGAAATTCACATTTATTATTAGTGAACTATGAATTATCTATATATATATTTAACTCTATATTTTGGTTTGTGAAACCACTATTTGCTTAGTATTTCTAGAAAAATGAATTTAAAAAATCTATTTTTGCAGTGGCCACTGAAAGGTTTGATAACAAAATTTTACTTAGTTATACCACAACTGGGCAGTAAAAGAGTCACAAACCTCAATTAACGTAATATTTACTATGATACATTACCCTAATTTCCGGTTAGAACTATTTTGTAATTATATTAAGTTATAGTATGTATAATGACGAGAAACAAAATTATCGTCATCACTTCTTCGTGTTTTTTAATAATAATAATATAAAATCATACAAATAGCTAAAACAGATGCATGCATTTTCCAACATATTTTTATACATACGAAATATAAAGAAACAACAGCAAAAGAAAGATTACTTCATAACAAAGTTGAATAACAGATGGCAGTGTTGAGCATTTTACTTAACTTCTATGCGAACATTCGGTGTATTCCAACAGTAGGGCTAAGACCTAAATCATTGAATACTTTACACTATAAGAAATATTAAATGTAAACTATTCATAAGCCATGGGAGGGTAAGGTAAACTTTTCTAATTTGACGTTTTAAACTTAAAGAAAGTTTGGTGTAAATCATTTACTTCTGTTAAACTAACAAGTCTGAAACTTCATACAAATAAAATGCTTATCTATAAAATTACTTTCAAAACTAGAAACATTGCATATCCCCGGCTAATGGAACTATGCCGTATATACTTACGATTTAATCAAGACATGCTTTGTTTCCCATGTGAATAGATTTATAGAATACACTTGCCTTGTAAACTAGGCATGTTTTGTATTCAAAGTGAGCACAGCTATGATGTACACTTACATCTAAACTTGATGTTTTGCCAAGTGAATAGAGATCTGATGTTCACTTACTTTCTAAACTCGACGTACTTTGTGTTCCATGTGAATACAGAAATGGTGGATACTTGTCTTCTAAGCTACAAATATTTCATGTCTAAAGTAAATAGAGCGTTGGTGAACACTTACCTTCTAAACTAGAGGTCATGTAGTGTCCAAAGTAAATAGAACTTTGATGAACACTTACCTTCTAAACTAGAGGATATGTAGTGTTCGAAGTAAAAGAACTTTGATGAACACTTATCTTCTAAACTAGAGGATATGTAATGTCCGAAGTAAAAGAACTTTGATGAACACTTACCTTCTAAACTGGAGGTAATGTAGTGTCCGAAGTAAGCAGAACTTTGATAAACACTTACCTTCTAAACTAGAGGTCATGTAGTGTCCGAAGTAAATATAACTCTTACCTTCTAAGATAGAGGTCATGTAGTGCCCAAAGTAAATAGAACTTTAGTGAACACTTACCTTCTAAAATGGAGGTTATTTTGCGTCTAGAGTAAATATAACTTTGATGAACACTTACCTTCTAAATTAGAGGTCATGTAGTGTTCAAAGTAAACAGAACTTTGATGAACTAAAGGATATGTAGTATCCAAAGTAAATATAACTTTGATGAACACATACCTTCTAAACTAGAGGATATGTAGTGTCCAAAGTAAATAGAACTTTGGTGTACACTTATCTTCTAAACTAGAGGTCATGTAGTGTCCAAAGTAAATATAACTTTGGTGTACACTTATTATCTAAACTAGAGGATATGTACTGTCCGAAGTAAATAGAACT
>NW_013666475.1:351956-382954 GCF_000517525.1 Limulus polyphemus
TAAACTGGAGGTCATGTAGTGTCCAAAGTAAATAGAACTTTGATGAACACTTACCTTCTAAAATAGAGGTCATGTAGTGTCCAAAGTAAATAGAACTTTGATGAACACTTACCTTCTAAAATAGAGGTCATGTAGTGCCCAAAGTAAGTAGAACTTTAGTGAACACTTACCTTCTAAAATAGAGGTTATTTTGCGTCTAGAGTAAATATAACTTTGATGAACACTTACCTTCTAAAATAGAGGTCATGTAGTGCCCAAAGTAAATAGAACTTTAGTGAACACTTACCTTCTAAAATAGAGGTTATTTTGCGTCTAGAGTAAATATAACTTTGATGAACACTTACCTTCTAAACTGGAGGTCATGTAGTGTCCAAAGTAAATAGAACTTTGGTGTACACTTATTATCTAAACTAGAGGATATGTACTGTCCGAAGTAAATAGAACTTTGGTGTACACTTATCTTCTAAACTGGAGATCATGTAGTGTCCAAAGTAAATATAACTTTGGTGTACACTTATCTTCTAAACTGGAGGTCATGTAGTGTCCAAAGTAAATATAACTTTGGTGAACCTTCTAAACTAGAGATTTTTAAAGTATAAAGTGAATACAGTTAAGGTTTAATGTTATCTTCTAAATGCGGCGTATATGTCGACCTTTGTGATTTGAGCTATGGTGTACATTTACCAGTTTTAAGGATTGGTATGTTTAGTTGTAGTTACTTATAGTTATAAGCTTAATTTTAGTTACATTTATTATCACAGTTAACTAAATATCATTGTAGTTATTTCTATAGTTAACCGAGTGGTGACGACCTTAACAAATGAAACAATACTATTTGCAGAAGTCTTCAGTAAATATATGTTCGATTTAGCTACATGACTATTTTCTGCTTTTCTGATACATTCTATTTGCATACACATGAATTTCAGTAAGACTGCTTGTCCCCCAACGCACGTGGATGTATGTCAGATAATTACTTTATATAGCTATGACGAACACTTCCCTTCTAAGCTAGACGTATATATTTTTCCAAGTGAATAGAACTATAATGTATGTTTACCTTCTAACGTAGACGTAGTATTAGGTCACAAAAGGATAGATTTATAGTGTATACGTACTTTTTAAAGTAAAGGTATTTTATGTTACAAGTGAATAGAGCTATGATGTATGTTTACCTTCTAAAGTAGACGTAGTATTAGGTCACAAAAGGATAGATTTATGGTGTATACGTACTTTCTAAAGTAAAGGCATTTTATGTTACAAGTGAATAGAGCTATGGTGTATTCTAAACAAGAAGTGAATAGAATTAAGGAACACATTTACCTTATAAATGAGATGTATTTTTGTCTGAAGTTAATAGAGCTATGTTCTACAGTTACTTCTAAACTAGGCATCATGTTTTGTTCCAAGTGAACAGGGCTATGATGTATTTTTTACTTCTAAACAAGATGTATTTGTTGTTTCAAGTAAAAAGATCTATGCTAAACATTTTTCTTCTAAGCTATTTATTTTTTGTATCTCTAGTAAATAGAGTTATCGTGTAAATTTATATTCTAAAAAGCCGTAATGTTGTGTCCTGAGTGGACAGACCGATGGTGTACACTTCCGTTATCAACTAAACTTATCTTGTGTAACAACTGAACAGAGCTTTTAGTGTACAAATACCATCTACTAGATCCAAGTTTGCGTCCCTATGTTAATATAAATATGGTACACAATTACCTTGCAAGCTAGACTTATATTATGTCCCAAGTGAACAGAGCCGTAGTTTACACTAACTTTCTGAACTATATGAATTTGGTGTTCAATGTGAACAGAGCCGTAGTTTACACTAACTTTCTGAACTATATGTATTTGGTGTTCAAAGTGAACAGAGCCGTAGTTTACACTAACTTTCTGAACTATATGTATTTGGTGTTCAAAGTGAACAGAGCCGTAGTTTACACTAACTTTCTGAACTATATGTATTTGGTGTTCAAAGTGAACAGAGCCGTAGTTTGCACTAACTTTCTGAACTATATGTATTTGGTGTTCTAAGTGAACAGAGCCGTAGTTTACACTAACTTTCTGAACTATATGTATTTGGTGTTCAAAGTGAACAGAGCCGTAGTTTACATTTATTACCTTCTAAACTAGACATATTTTGTGTCTCGAATGAACAAAGCTATTGTGTATTGTTACCTTTTAAACTAGTGGTAGTTTTGTTCTAAGTCAACAGAGCTACAGTGTACATTTATTACCTTCTAAACTAGACATATTTTGTGTCTCGAATGAACAAAGCTATTGTGTATTGTTACCTTTTAAACTAGTGGTAGTTTTGTTCTAAGTCAACAGAGCTACAGTGTACATTTATTACCTTCTAAACTAGACATATTTTGTGTCTCGAATGAACAAAGCTATTGTGTATTGTTACCTTTTAAACTAGTGATAGTTTTGTTCTAAGTCAACAGAGCTACAGTGTACATTTATCTTTTGTGTCCCAAGTGAATAGGGGTATGCTGTACGCTTACTTTCTTAACTAGACGTAGTTTGCGTACAAGGCGAATAAAGCTATAACATACAGTTAACTTCTACAACAGATACTGTCACAAGTAAATGGACTTATAGTATACATTTATCTTCTAAACTACACGTTTTGTGTCCTTAGTGAACAGAACTAAGTAGCGTTTAAAGCCTTATATTGCTTGCTTGCGGACTTGGTAGTAACTTTGGTTTTAATCTCATAAGCCCCTAGGGCAAGACAACCAGGGGCGCTCAGAAACTGTTGTTTCTCTTCAGCCCCGCACGCGGAATTAAGGTTAAATCTTACTGGAAATGAAAAGATATTAGAAGTACATGGAAGGTATGATACATAGCAGAATACGCGAGAAAGTGTTTATTACTTAATAATGTGGGTACTCCTATCATACTAATTATCTACATCTTGTGGAGCAATCTAGAAAATCTGTGAAGCGACAATAAAGGAGAGAAGAGAAGGAAAGTTGACTTAGGTGTTGCTTTAACTTGACTGGAACCAAAGCCTTATATAAGGCGCTCTTAGCTCCTTAAATACAAGTGTATAGATATGGAGAGCACATTCATTTCGTGAATTACAAACAGTTCATGTGTCACACTTGAATATAACATGTGTACTCTTACTTTCTAAACTAAAAATATTTCGTTTTGCAGGTGAATATATACCTATAGAATATGGGTACCTTCTAAACCAATGGTGTATTTGTTTTACAGCAAAGCCACATTAGGCTATCTGCTGTGTCCACCGCGGGGAATCGAACTCCGGATTTTAGTGTTGCAAGTCAGTAGACTTACTGCTGTCTCATCGGGGGACTAAACCAATCATTCCTAACTGATGGCTAGTCGCGACTCAGTAAATAGCTTTAGTGCAAAAAGAGAAAAAAAAACGTGGCTTACTAAATAGTCTGTTTGTATTTGAGCACAAAGCTACACAATGGGCTATATGTGCTCTGCCTACCACGGGTATTGAAAAACGGTTTCTGGCGTTGTGACATACCGCTGTGCCACTGACGGGCGGTTTACTAAATAAATATATAAAATATTATTTATTATCAAAGCCTGTCTTCGACCCTTTCATACTTTCTAACGATCCAATTTTGGCTTGTAACCTATGGACTGAGAAACGCTATCATAAACTAGAAGTAGTAAATATCACAAGTAAATGTAGATCTACAGTATATACGTACTTTCTAAAGTACAAGGGGCAGGATATGGCCTAATGGTTAGCGTGCTCTGACCCTGAATTAGGTGAATCGACGTTCAGGTCCCGTTGCCACTCCGTATCATAGGTTGCTATAAGAATGATAGTGGAATTCTGCTATCATGTCAGACAAGAATAGCTCAAGAGTTTTCAGTGGGTGCTGTTGACTAGCTGCTTTCCATTTCAGTTTAAAATTAGGGAACCTTTGCGTAGCTTTGCAAGAAAAATCTCAAACAAACAAACTACAAATAGTTTGTACGTTTCACAAGTTAACCGACCTGTCGTTTGTACGGACTTTGTCAACTACACGTATTTTGTACTTTCTCAACCATACGTAGTCTACAAACGAATACTTTATAGTTTACAATCATTTTATAAAGCCAAAATATTTCTAAAGTGTCACTGATGGAAAGTTTAAAGTAACTCACCTTCTAAAATAGACGTACTGCCATCGGTGAACGTCACTAAACTCACCTTCTAAACTAGATGTATTACGTAAGTGTCGAGTGATCTTCACCGATGGCAGTACGTCTATTTTAGAAGGTGAGTTACTTTAAACTTTCCGTCAGAAACTCACCTTCTAAACTAGATGTATTACGTAAGTGTCACTGACGGAAAGTTTAAAGTAACTCACCTTCTAAAATAGACGTACTGCCATCGGTGAAGATAACTAAACTCACCTTCTAAACTAGATGTATTACGTAAGTGCCACTGACGAAGGGCACTGCCAGCAACCTCCTGGGGAACACCACCTATGTAAAGAGGCATAGAACTTTCTAAGTACTCTTTCAGTCCAGCATTAATAATCGTTCGAGCGATTCCGCCATCAACACGCATTGTGAAGTTCTTCTTCACTAAGATCAGTTCTATGGTGTGATAGTGGCCATCAGACACCATTTCATAGCTGAACATGGTGGACACGGGGTAGTTGCCCACGTCAAAACTGATCCGGACTCGGCCACGGAATAACTCAACTGCCAGATGGTGAGAATCTCCAGTGTATGCCACTACTCCATACTCGTTATTAGTTGCCAAGGTTAAGGTAATGTTTGCTTGTGGCTTGGTCGTTAGAGGGTCAAACTCCAGGAACGAATTGCTCTGAAAACTAACGCTGGACAGCCTCTCACAGCGCTTCCCTGTGAAACCGGGAGAACACTTACAGATGTAATCGGTAGAGCCGCTCGGTTGAAAGCATACACCATGTTTACAGTCGTGTTGCTGACATGGACTGGTTTGAGGATACAACATAGCAACCATTGGGGCAATCTCACAGAATGTTCCGGAAAATCCCTTCGGACATTCACACTTATAACCCTTGATTCCGTCCAGGCAGGTTCCCCCGTTCTGACACAAGTGTACCCCGCAGTCGTCAATGTTCTCAGTACAGTTTTCTCCTTGAAATCCGTCTGGGCACACACAACTAGTAAAACCAATATAAATACAGACATTTATTAGTGCACAAACTGGGATTTAGTTAACAAGTTCGTGAAAAATCAGTTCTCTTAGAGTTAGGAGACTTTTTAAAATTTCCTTGAGAACTGGGTTTAAACATACATAAAGTTATCAAGCTAACATTATATTTAAAGATAAATATACATACATTAGTAGAGGAATTGCTAAAGGGGTGATTTATTACTACAGTTTTCATAGTATTTTATTCCGAAATGGATTTAAAAACTTTATAGACCAAAAATATTTGTTATTATTTCTCATCTACATTTCTCTTCACCTTGACTTTTGAAATAATCCATTCATCGATTTTTTCACTGGTTGTCTTGAAATTATGTTAATAAGATAACAAGTTATAAAACATCAACACTGTTATTATAAAGAAGAAGTTTCTGAGTAAGATTTTACACGTTTCTACGTCAAACGTTGATTCTCTAATGTGTACATTTTGTTACAATTAAAAAAATACACGAATAAATTGGTTCATTACTTCAAATATGGAATGTATCAAGCCTTAGAATAATAACTCCGTTCTCTGTAATTCATTGTAATAATGACGTAGGTTGCTCCGTTTTTACACGCTTTCAACAAGCTCTACTTGTAAGGTTTCCATTTTTAAACAAACTAAACCTTTTTACCTGTAATGAGTTTCATGATCGACACACGTTGCTCCATTTTTACACGGATTAAACTGTTTAGAGCAGAAATCAATCTTCTTTTCGCAGTAATTTCCTGTAAAAATTTTAAATAAGTTTTGATTTTTTAGTATTTATCTATTCCTAGTAATTCTTAACCACATTTACAAATAACCTAAAGAAGAAAATCGATTAGGTTTTTATAATTTATTTTAGAAGACGAAAAAAAATCGACACTGAGGTAATAAAGACGAAGGAACTGAAGCTATAAAACCGAAATTCACCTCTTTGTATAGAGGCAGGAATATACAATCAGCATTTAAAAAACTTCTTAAAGTCAAGGAACATTCTTCCGTATAAAATTGACTATATGGCATTAAAGTAAAAGTATAAAAACATTATTAAAAAAAGATAAAAAACAGTAGTGAATATAGAAATAAAAGAGGAAGGTATAAGAGGAAAAAACAACTGTGCTAAAAGACGGAGAACATACTTATACAGGACACACTATATAACCTTTGTTTTAGCCTTGAAAAGTGTGATGCTAAACAAATGTGAGTTTGGAGTTTTATTCCATTAATAAAGAAAGAGTATTTTTCTTAAAACTTCCAAAAGTTTACCAGTTCCAAACTATTGAAATAAAAAGATACAGAACAAAGAATTAAAGAAGATCAAACTAATAAAGTAATAACTTCAAGAACAAAGCACAAAGATATAAGTTGTTAGTTAAAAGCTCTGTCATGTAATAATGTAATTAACGTTCTAGATTTATTAATGTATTTGTTTGTTTCTAAATCAAAGAGCTCGTGTACTTTGTTGGTAAACAGATATGTATGTTAGCAATTATACACACATTATTTATCCTTTTATAAATTAGAAAAGAATATATCTTTATTCAGAATAATTGGGTTAACTTTTCAAAACTTTCATGCATGTGTTCTACATATAGCTGACATTCTTGTAAACGACATGTGAAATACTTCATGGTATATTAAATGATTACAAGCTACCGCTAATAATACTAACACAGAAAAAAATTCTGAAATTAATAAAGCAGCATCTGAAGGATATACCTTGAAAGTTTTGCTTTGTCTTTCGAATATTCGCGCAAATTTAGTCAAGGACTATCTACTCGTGTCGTTCTAATTTTGAGCTGACAGGCTAGAGGGAAGGCAGATAGTTAATAGCATCCACCGCCAACTCTTGGGCTAATCTATTCTTAATGAATACGGGAATTTGATCGTTATCCTCATAATGCACTAACAGCCCCAAAGTATGGAGCAGAATTTTTTTTTGTTTTTCGGTAACGGGAAGCGAACACTGGACCCGCAAATCCATAATATGGTACACTAAGCACTGGGAATCGCTGGACCCTATACCTTAAAAGAGGTTAGAAATATTATCCATACATTTTTAGATTTCTGACAACCAAATGTAAAATGATGGATGAAGTTTAATATGATGTTATCTAACATGAAGATATCTAAATATGAGGAAACGGAAATGTTTATTGATTCATTACTTGATCAAAAATTTAAATTTTTTCTTTAAAGGGAAAAAAAGTAATTAACATGTGGGTCTAAATGCCCTTCTCGTTCGATGAAATAAGCAATGTAAACTCTGCTTTTTGGCCAACTTGTCTGCTCTTCTACATTTATGATAACTCTTTACCTATAGCTTCTCTGTTTTTAAACTGACATTAAACAAACGCTTATATTTTAATGTGGCAGTAGAACTTTAACATAACATAATTCAACAGACATTGAGTGGTATTTTCGGATTCATGTTGTACTCAAATAGAATGAGTTGGAGAAGACACCTTTATTAAAAATATTGGTAAGAAAAGCTGCATCCTACATGAAGCTACCAAAATAAAGGGGGGTATCCAAGATTATTACAATATGTTTCACAGTCGGGGGCTATGCTCCTCAACCAAAATGGCTACATTATCTAGAGGGAACCACATGAGTGAAAAAGTGTTAGCATCAGGGGCTAATATAAGATCACTGTGCCTATTGAAAGGTGCCATTTTGAGGTCAACTGTATGTGATGTTACGTGGTTCGAGGTCATGCCAGGATCAAATATGTTTAGTCTATTGAGAATACTACTTCTATGGTTACAAACCACAATGACCATTTCATAGAGCTTATATTTGCTTGGTCATGCTGCTGTATTATTACTCTCCTGATGTATGGAGCATACCAAAGTGAAGGAATGGTAGAGAGAAGTATACATATATATACAAGTTAGTATGAGATGGGAGTAAATCTTCCCTTGGATGTATGTAATGAGAATGGTATTACTGAGACAGGTAGTCTAACATCAAGAAATATCACACAAAAACCTCTATCTACTTGTTTGTTTCAGATTTTGTGAGCAAAGCTACATAAAATGTTATCTGTACATAGTCATACCCAATTTTGAACTGACAGGCTAGATGAAAGGCAGGTAGTCAACAGTACCCACTGCTAGCTCTTGGACCACTCTACTTGACCAAATAGTGGGATATGACTATCACTCTTATAATGCACCCATGGCCCAAAAGTGTAAAGTGTGTTTTTGCAGCAATGGGCCATAAATCACGAAACCTAAGATTCATAATCCAAGTACGCTAATTAATAGATCATGCCTGGCCCATTTTCGTCAGATTGAACAGTATTATAAAGACACAATTCCACAGCCCTTTATCAAATTAAGTGACAATTCATCTGGTAATCATCTAGTGAAGAAAGCTTTGCTTTCTATCAACTCCAGAAGTCACACCAGTAGTCAGCTATAATTGAACAGATGATAAATATATTTTTATTCAGGCATCTTCAGGTAATTAAATTTTTTCTTGCATTTAACTAGTTGATGTACTTGTAAACAAGAGGTGGAAGATCATACATTTGTGATAATATTCTATCCTCTGTCCTAGACACCGGTTACATACTACAGCACTCACTCTATGAAGGCTTATACTTGTTTGACCCTGTTTTTGTATCATTGCTCCCTTAAGGTGCTGGGTATACTGAAGTATGGAGGTGTTACCCAGAGTTTAACAAGGTTTCACCTCCTTTGAATGTATATAATATGATCATTGATGCAGCTAGTGTAACTAAGGTTATGGGATATTGCATTAGGGCTCTGATATGATTTAACAGTGAAGTATCAACATATCTTTATACTGTATTTTTCTTGTGAAGAAGTTCCTTAAAATTCCTATCTGCTTCAAGAACCAGTAGAAGACTATTAATAATAAACATAAAGGCCAGTCAGTTTGATAAAGCCTAAGTATCTTTTCTGTTTTATCACCAAAATAAAGATCGTTTGTTTTGTGTTTGCATATACACTTAAGTCTTTTCAGTTTGCTGTCCTTGTCCATCATTATTTGCACAACACAACCAGTATCAGGTATGTATTTGTGGATATTTATAACCCAGTGCTATTCTGCTATTATTCCCAATATTCTGCTACATGTGCTTGTCCCCCAGTAGTCCAGCGGTATATATGTGGACTTACAACAATAGAAACCGGGTTTCGATACCCGTGGTGGGCAGAGCACAGATAGCCCATTGTGTAGCTTTGTGCTTAATTTCAAACAAATATACATACACGTGCTTTTCCCTCTAGTGTCCAAACTGGATGTGATTTTTTTTTCCTGAAAAGTTGGAGCTCTTTTCTTGTAAGTTATGATATTTTTGTGCTATTGTTATAGAGTATGCTAGAGCCTCTGAATTAGCGTTGAATGTGAATATATATACCCTTATGATTTCAATTCATAAATAGGGAACCAAATAGAATTATCAGGTTTAAAGTTCCAAGTCGTTGTTTTGTATAGTAAAAGATAAAAAAGATAGTAAGAAATTAATGCTTAACTATTCACAGTTAATATTTGGTTAATTTTCTTTTAAGTACACAATAAGCCCTATTTTGTCTGCCATAAATGATTTTGACATTCCACCAAACTTTTTCTAATCCTTACCTGTGTAACCGACTGGACACCTACATTCGTAGGCCTGTAACAAATCAATGCACGTGCCGTTGTTTTCACACTTGTTTGCAATGCAATCGTCGATATTAGTCTCACAATGATAACCTTCGAAGCCTGGTGGGCAGTGGCAGCTGTTCCGAAAATATAGTAATTATTAAGGTCCTCGTGAACTTCTGAACAAAATATTACGCTTACTTGTTTATAAGGAGCTAGATTTGAGCGCCAAACAGTTAAAGAAATAAAACGAAGGAATTATGATTCAACTAACGCAGCGGTTCTCAAACTTTTTCACACAGACCGCTTCACCCGTCAACTCGAGCCTACATACTGAGGTAGGTCTATCAACGGAAAACAAACCACTGCACAATATAATAGTAGTTAGAACACATCAAGCCATCAAATGACCGAATGAAAATAAAAATATTACTTACAACATCCCTTGTGAAAGTAGACTTCGACTCCGATACATTATAAAAAATAACAACAAAAAGTTAGAATCCAGGAGCTTGAAAGACACACAAAATTTTGTAATACAGATCTATATGTAATAGTTCATCATGGCCACAAGACTCTGTAATACAAATATATATGTAATAATTTATCATGGCAGAGGAAAAGACCATAAGATAAAGTGAATAACACTAAAATAATAGGATATGAGTCGCACATTCGAAAAATAAAAATAAAATACGCCTTCTACGTCTGTTTTAATGATAACACACTCAGCAAACCTAGAATAGAGGGTAGCAAAACCGGAATACCCTCTCGAAAACATTTAATAAAGTTGATGATTCAAGTCCTAATCGTAGAAACTCCATACGAGTGGAGAGTATACCAACTTATCTATAAAGAAGAGTGAAGATCGAATCTTGGCCTCTTCCAGCTATTAGCTGTAATAATAATATAAACTATTTAATAACTGCGCAACTTACTAGCCACGAAAACGACTGATAACCAATCGTCACAACCTTGTCGTAACTACTTAAATTAATAATCATTAGTTTCATTAAAAGTGTCATTAAAAGCTTTTCTGTAACGAAACTAATAATGATTGTTTAAATTTGTTCAACAAATTAAGCAAAGTAAAATTATTTTGGACTGTGTTGGCGGATTACCCACACAGACTAAAAAAAATATATTGTTCATTTGGTTATTTGATTTTCTTTTAATAGAGAGTAATTTACATTTTGGCTCAGCGATAAGTCTGAGGCCTCAGTATAAAAGAGAGCTTCTGTATTCATAAGCTGAGGCCTAAGATTAATGTTAATGAAACTGATACTAAATTATTTCTACTTTTATAAACTGTTGTCGTTACCTGGATCTTTTAGTGACGTCATATAAATAAAGCCATGATTCTTGAATATCTCTGGATATAATTTAGTAATTTTTTAACATATCGAATATTGTGAGAAAGCTTCAAATGGCAATCCAAATTTGAAAGTTATTGTCAAACTTCTAACAACCAGTATTATCTACCAAGTGCTAAAGAAAAGCAGAATGGCGGAGTCTACTGACGTAACAGCACCTACCTAAACCGTCCAGCTTCCAAGACTTTACACGTTCCACTGTTGTCGCAAGGATTTCCATAACAAGCGTCGATAACCTGCTCGCAATGGTTACCATGGTATCCAGGTGGACACTTACATTCATACTCCCGCAACGGTTTTGATACACACGTGGCACCGTTCCGGCAAGGAAAAGTATAGCACATGTCACACTTTGCCAGAACGTCCGCTTCCGGTTTGTCTGTAAAAGTCGACAAAAGTACTCTTTAAATAAATTCAATAACAATGAAATTTTGTATCTAAGAATCATCACTGGGTTCTAAGCTGAATGTAAATACGGCTTTACAAACACTTAAATAAAATGATGCAATGTTAGTAACTACATTATTTTGCTAGGTTTACATCACGTATTGTTTGAGCTAAACCAGAATTTGTATTTTTTTTGGGGGGGATGAATGTGAGAGTATTTCTTCTAACGCTACAACTCTGTGGAGTGCGTGCATCGTGCTCAACGGTGAGGAACAGGTACCATGAGGCTGGGCTTGGGTCCGGGATACAATTTAAAGCCCCTATACTGACCTCAAGGCTAGTGTTTGAACAGGAATATGCCACTTGGACCCCTGTACTGTTCGAAGAGGTGAGTGAGTATCTGGAGATGTGAAGGAGAGCAATATTCAGCCTGTAACATTGTCCACCATGGCTCAATCATGGTCTGAGGTGGCATCTGCATACAGATCTCTGTGTGGTGGGTGGAGGATCCCTGACAGCAAGACGTTACGTAAATGAGATCCTGCTAGCCAATGCTTACCTTTTGTTGCTGCTATCGGAGATAAGGCAATGTAATAGCAGGATAACGCCCGTGCTCACACAGCCAGGATCATGAAGCAATTTTTTTCAGGATGAAGGAATAGAGGTACTGGACTGGACTGCTAAGTCACCGAACCTAAATTCGATTGAGCACGTGTAAGACTTGCTAGGGAGAACAGTTAGAGACAGGCGACCTGTTCATACGATTGTCAAGGAGCACAAAGCTGCCCTCATCCAGGGGTGGACTGTACTGCCCCAGTAAATGATCCGAAATGTCATAAGGAGTATGAGGAACAGGTGATAAACAATATAGGAGGTCCTAAACGTTCTGCGTTAAGTGGAGATTATTTGACTTCTTTCACAATAATACTTCGACTAAATCAAATTTAAGCTTTATTTTCAGTATTAATTATGCGGAATTACATCATTATTTTGTTTTATTACTGAAGAGTATGTAATTGTTTTAGTAAAGTTTAGTTACCTGAATATTTTGAATCATTCGATGCATAAATACACCATTCATAAAAAAAAAAGACAGAGACACGTTCGATATTAACGAATCTTGTTTAGTACAAATATCACAGGTAAACAATACCAAGCAAAAACAAAAGCAGAATCAGCAAGCGAGGCCGGTATTTGGCTGCACAAATATATATAAAAAAAACTCATTAAGATGAACAAAATGTGTCTTTATAACTAGCTTGAGTAGATTAACAATGATCTTACCAGTACAAAGGAAATGGCTAGATGGAGCTGTGAGGACCAGTTTGTTCTTCATCAGTCGAGGTTCTGCACAGCGTGCTATTCCCGGTTCAATGTAGTCACGTTTAATCCAATCAGACAGCCACTTGAGAGTGCAGTCGCAGTAGAGCGGGTTGGCCCCTAGAGCACTAGTAGGATGAGGAAGGGTGGGGATGATTTTAATGGTTACATCAACTTCATAAAATATGTCAACAAATGTATAAGTTACATAGATCTACCTACACAATGAATAAAGTGAGAAACAAGATGGTCAGATTCATTGACCAATACGCCGTGTTACTTAATCAACTAAACGAAAATTAACGTGTACAAGCAAAAGTAAATATTCCTAAGACTTCTTTCTGCCTTCATTTCATTCTGAGACTTACCGAATTAAAACGAAACAATGGGTAAATGTGACGTATCGAAAATCAATATTGTTTTCATATAGATTGTACCTAATACTGAAAAAGTGGGTATAGTTGTAACGGGATCTATTCTTCATTTCAAACGTACACTGTGTAGATCTTGCAGATTGGTTGCAAGAGTGTAAGACCAACGTAATTCTAATCACTGTAAACCTACTACTAACTACTTACATACATGAATCAGTCCTGATTACGTGATCAAAAACTATGGCGATTACAACGCCTTTTTTTCAGTTCGAAAAATCACAGAAAGTTGATTATTATCAAAACTAGCAGAACCGCCGCCCTACGGGTGGCTCTTTGTGCTAGTAATTACTAATCATAGTATTCATACCGAACTGAACAAAATTTAGAAAAAAAATTAACATTTTCTAAAAAAGTATTTTTTATGGGAAGTGCTGCACGGGAAAAGTGTTCGGATTGTGCTCTTTAATCATCCGTAACTGAATTGCATCAAAATGATTTAATGTAAAGAGCTCAAAATTTTCATAAATGTTACTGATATAAACTGTAATGTTTTTGTATATTAAAAGTTCTAATCTTTATTGAAAAAATAACAGTTTTTTAAGAACTCTAGTTTCTCAGCACTACATTTAAAAATTACATCAATAAACATATTAACCAAACCCACATGTACAATCCCAGTGAAAGTGGTGTTCTTGTTGTGAGGAGAGTACTTTTATTTAAAATTGTGTTATATTATAAAGAAACGGTTGTTGCACATACCATAGTTATTTTTCTGAATCTTGAAAACCTAAGGTGTGAAATTTTTTATGGATGTTTGTGATGCCTTTCAATAGATGGCGAAGGAGTTTTGGTGACATACAGATACTGACATATACGCTACGTCCATAATAGTAAGATGACACATTTATGTTACGGTTGTTTGTAATTAGAAGCTACACAATGGGCTATCTGTGCTCTGCCCACCACGGGCATCGAAACTCGGATTCTAGCGTTGTAAGTCCGCAGACATACTGCTGTGTCACTGGGGGACTTTATGTTACGTATTGTCAATGTTGCGATATCCTCAAAATTTTAATTGAAAATAACATTAAATGTTCAAAATGTGATTAACACCTGCCACACGAGCCACCCTAGCATCCTTTAGTACTGACCCTAGGATGGTCAACAGGGGTAGGGGTGATTCCGGAAACCGGTGCTTTAGGGTTATATCGATAGATCTAAGTGAATAAAATTCGGCACAACTTCTAAAACGAAAAAACTAAAGATTAATGAAAAATATGACATCGTGAAATCTGTATGGATTATACTACGATGGTACTATGCTGGGCCTTATACCAACCTTCGTATATTTACTTTGCACTGCAGAAATAGCATTTTTAATAAGCAAATCGCTAGGGAAATCATCTTGTAATTCACAGTGTATCTGCTTCAGCTTCAATACTGCATCTTTAGTCTTTACTGTGCCGTTAGTTTCATAAAATATTGAAACTAATGATTTCTTATATATGATTTCAATCACCCTTTTTGAAGATAACGGTAATCTTGTGCCCGTTTTTCTATGTTTCGCTGTCAATGCAATAATTAATTGGAGAATCTACGATTCAGCTGGTATGTCAAATCGATTGGGATATATTCGAATAAGTTCTTCCTTCGTCGAACCTGGACCCACATTTAAACCATCACAACCACATCTAGAACATTTCAAGCATGTTTAATTGCTACATCGTTTTATTTTACATTTACAACTTAACTTGTTGTCTCTATTGGTTTCGGATCAGGTCCAGCGACCTAGACTTTGAAAATAGTGCCAAACGGCTTCTTTTTGTCTAATCCGAGCATCCCAAACCTTTCCGGAATGATTCATTTTTTTAGGATCCAGGCTGACTCGAGTAGCAGGTGTTAAATAGTAAAAATTGTATATCTATGCATCATTATTTTTCTGCTTACTCGGTGTGTAATTAATCATGGTACCTATAGGTCCTACAATATATCAAAAACTACACTTCAATGGTTGAACTGAACCACTAACTAATTCTGGTGACTCATGAACATTTAATTTTTAACACAGTCCTTCGATAGTTCAGTATGTCTGAAGGTTTTGTAACGCTAAAAATCAGGTTTCGATACATGCGGTGGCCAGAGTATTGATATCTCATTGTGTAGTTCTGTGCTTAAAAACAAACCAAACAATATTTAACATTATTTTATCGTGCAACATTTAAAACGTACGATGTTTTTGACCTAATTTTAACACTTGGGACGCACTAGTTTTGTTGCTTTTAGAAATGTAAAAACGATGTTGTTTTTTTATTCAAGTTGAAAGCTACGAAAAATCTTACAGGCAAAACGAAGAAAGAAAATCAAAGACAAAAAACTGACGTGAACTAAGGGCCATTAAACACGTGCTTTATTATCTTATACATTTGCAAACGGTTTCTTCTCAATGAGATCACATATATATAGAAATAAGAGTGTGATAGCACTATTCCACATATTTTACTAAAGCTAAATTGAGATGTAGAAGTGTCAAAGAACTAGCTGCTAAAGCACAAGTGCGGGGGAAGGTAACTAAACATTTTTTAGATATTAGTCTACTAATGAATAATACAAAAATTTTATTTGTACCATAACACTCTGTTGTTAACTTACATGTGGGTAATAGAGACCAGATCTCGAAAAGCGCCCTCTGGTATCATTGATACATCATTTCCGTGAAGGGAACTATAAGATAAATTTACAAAAAAATTACAATGAAGTAAAAAAAAAATATTCAAGAAAATTCATTTTTGTTCTCGTTTACATGATATTGAAATAGTTTTATATATCTAAATAAAATATTTGCAAAATACAATGTCTTCACAAAGTTAATATCTCTAAGCGAAGGTTTGAATTGTTGAATAGAACCACTATTCTACTCATATTAAAACAAACAATAATTTTTCCATATATATTATGATTATTGATTACAATATCGTGTCGTTCAATATAAAAATTCTAAATCTTCAAACTGATGGTTTATAATTGAGTGACCAGTAAACTTGTTTGGACAGTTAGTTAAATTGCTGATCATTATACCTAAAGTTTATCAATCATTAAGGATCTAAGTCTAACTGGTTTCTCATTAAATGAAGTTTTAATAGAGAAAGTATTAAGTTAAAATAAACATTAGATAGAAAATACCACACCAATCACAAACGTCTACAAGTCACGTGAACAAATACACAGACAAATATTCTTCATCACACCAACAATGTAGTAACTATTTCATAACTTAGAGAAATAAACAGTACAATAATTAAGATTACAATGGGAAAAAAATCAGGTTATCGACTATAATAGCTGTAAGGTAAAGAGAGTCGGTTTTCTTTCAAATTACGATACTAACAGGACGCGTAGGGACTTTAATCCTGTAAAGCTGTCCTTCTGTATACACTGTAGTTTGTTGTAGCTCAGGATTCTGTAAATAAAATAGGTAGGAATGAAAAACACGTGCAAATAATAAGGAACTCCATATACGTAATGAAAGAATAGGAAATTCGATTATTTTACATAAAAAAATTGTTATATGTGTCTATTGTAATACTTTTAAAAACAGTAAATAAAATGTGTATTGACTTTTATTACTTGTGTTCTAAAAAACAAACATTTTACATTTAATAGAGCTGTAAGTTTAGTTTTATGAAAGTATTTTCATGGTTTATAATATAATCAAACTTCTTATGTTCCCCATGGAATTATCCCATAGTATATATAACAAGCATTACAATAGAATCAAGTAATTAATTGCTGTTGTCGGTTCTAGTTCAACTTATAGTTATCACGGATAATGCTTGTGGTCATAGCACCCAAATGAGTTGGATATATTCCATCTACTGACAACTAGGACCGACAACGGCAATTAATTACTTAATTTTACTGTAATGCTTGTTTTATATTAAGTTCATTATTGTTTTATAGTTCTGATTCAATCGCCTATTGATAATTAATGTAACTAACAGTATTAAAACTATTTATTTATATATATTCAGTTAAAGTGTTTTCAATACTTACAAAGTTGATAGTTTCGTTAAGTTACTGAAGACATCATTTGGAATAATGGAGATCTGGTTGTTACTTAGGTCTCTGAAAACAGACGACAGAGTAATTATAATAAGTAAAGGTGATTGAAATGTCGGACTGGTCAAAACTATTACACCAGGTTTTGCATTTATTAATAAAACACCGAATTATCTGAGGAAAAAATAATTTTTATTAAAGAAAATGTAAAATATTAGAAAGACCAATGTTAGAAAAGTGTAAAGTTTTCACAACTTTATCAAATGCTAACATAGTCATGATGCAGATATATTGTAAGTTCTACGAAAATAAAAATACCATGCATCGCTTACGTGTTAGTGCAAAAACGTATTAATAAACACAAAACTAAATATATTCTAGTTATTGTGTTGTGCTTGCTATATTTTACAACATTAATATTGTTTTAGTGGGAACTAATGAATGAGTTTGATTACATAACCTGCAAGGGTTAGATTCAGATCACCTACTGAATTAGCATAAACTTTGATAAACTGCATTTCTTCAATCTAGTTAGTCATATGCTTAATATCTACTAGTCCTACTTTAAATGAGTCATTACTACATTAGATTATTAAGCAAACACGCTATTACTACATTAGTTTCATACTAAACAAGCCATTACTACATAAGAGTAATAAACTAAACACGTTACTGCTACATTATAGTATCATACTAAATACGTCATTGCTACATTAAAGCATCATATTAAACACGTCACTGCTACATTAGAGTATCATTCTAAACATGTCATTGCTACATTAGTTTCATAAGAATATCATATTAAACACGCTATTATTACATAAGAGTATCATATTAAACATTGGCTAATTTATTTAATATTGAGAGTAAATTTTACAAGAAAACCGGAAGTTATACTGACAGCCGTGTTAGTTCAATCAGAGCGTTGATGCCATCTGGGATAGATGAGATACTGTTCACGTCCAGATACCTAAATACATGTCACAACAGAATAGGAAATTAGGAAGACTGTGTTGTTAAAGATGCTTCTATGATAAATGAATGGGTAAATAAAATTGCCAATAAAGGAAATTTTAAAGAATGTTGTTTAATTACATACGTACCAACCAAAGAACAAAATGATGGATTGATGTGAGATGCTTAACTACACGTCAGAACAGAACAGATTCAATAATGTCTGTCTAGTAAAACAGACACCTATAACAGATTTAATAATGTCTGTCTAGTAAAACAGACATCTAGAACAGGTTCAATAATGTCTGTCCAATGAAACAGACACTTATAACAGATTCAATAATGTCTGTCTAGTAAAACATATATCTAGAACAGGTTCAATAATGTCTGTCCAATGAAACAGACACTTATAACAGATTCAATAATGTCTGTCTAGTAAAACATATATCTAGAACAGGTTCAATAATGTATGTCTAGTAAAACAGACACCTCTAACAGATTCAATAATGTCTGCCTAGTAAAACAGACACTTCTAACAGAGTCAATAATGTCTGTCTAGTAAAACAGACACCTCTAACAGATTCAACAATGTCTGCCCAGTGAAACAGATACCTATAACAGATTCAATAATGTATGTCTTGTAAAACAGATACCTATAACAGATTCAATAATGTATGTCTTGTAAAACAGATATTAGGACAGTTTCATTAATGTCTGTCTAGTAAAACAGACACTTATAACACATTCAATAATGTCTGTCTAGTAAAACAGATACCTTTAACAGATTAAATAATGTCTGTCTTGTAAAACAGACACCTATAACAGATTCAATAATGTCTGTCTAGTAAAACAGACACCTCTAACAGATTCAATAACGTATGTCTTGTAAAACAGACACCTATAACAGATTCAATAACGTATGTCTAGTAAAACAGACACCTATAACAGATTCAATAATGTCTGTCTAGTAAAACAGACACCTCTAACAGATTAAATAATGTCTGTCTAGTAAAACAGACACCTCTAACAGATTAAGTAATGTCTGCCCAGTGAAACAGACACTTATGACACATTCAATAATGTCTGTCTAGTAAAACAGACATCTAGGACAGGTTCAATAATGTCTGTCCAATGAAACAGACACTTATAACACATTCAATGATGTCTGTCTAGTAAAACAGACACATCTAACAGATTCAGTAATGTCTATCCAGTGAAACAGACACTTATAAGAGATTCAATAATGTCTGTCTAGTAAAAGAGACACCTGGAACAAATTCAATAATATATGTCTTGTGAAACATACATTTAGAACAGGTTCAATAATGTTTGTCCAATGAAACAGACATTTGAAAAAGGTTGATTAATGTATGTCTAGTAAACAAGACACCTCTAACAGATTCAATAATGTCTGCCCAGTGAAACAGACACTTATAACAGATTCAATAATGTCTGTCTAGTGAAACAGATTCCTATAACAGATTCAATAATGTATGTCTTGTAAAACAGACATCTCTAACAAATTCAATAATGTCTGCCCAGTGAAACAGACTCTTATAACAGATTCAATAATATATGTCTTGTGAAACAGACACTTATAACAGATTCAATATTGTATATCTAGCAAAACAGACATATAGAACAGGTTCAATAATGTCTGTCTATTAAAACAGACATATTGAACAGGTTCAATAATGTCTGTCTAGTAAAACAGATACCTCTAACAGATTCAATAATGTCTGTCTAGTAAAACAGATACCTATAACAGATTCAATAACGTATGTCTTGTAAAACAGACACCTATAACAGATTCAATAATATCTGTCTAGTAAAACAGACATTTATAACAGATTCAATAATGTCTGTCTAATAAAACAGACACCTATAACAGATTCAATAATGTATGTCTTGTAAAACAGACACCTATAGCAGATTCAATAATATCTGTCCATGGATAAAAAGGGTGGATAAAAAGATTTTCTTTGGCTAAACTTTAATTGAAACACCTATCCTGAAATAAAAAGAGTTGTTTAAACATTTGTTTAACAACAAGTGAAAGCTTGGAATGGTCTATTCTTTCATTGAAGTGTGTGTCTGTGAGCTAGACTAGTTTTGGAGAATTCCACTTCTCATCAGTGACCCTTCAAATACCTATAGAATGATAGATTTTTTTTTGTTAGTGTAAAACACTTAAATACACCAGTTTGACCTATCTTGAATATAACTGTATCAGCTATTAATAGTTTGACCTATCTTGAATATAACTGTATCAACTATTAATAGTTATAGTAAATTAATCGATGTAATGTTTTCAGTTTTTCTCTTTCAATGAGCAACACTACTACAATTAATAAGTCTTTAGAATAAACTGTAAATTTCATTTAAAGTAAACAAAGGTAAAAAATATGCTAGTTGCTCCTTACAAATCGTCTCAAAGGTGATTTTCTCTGTCCCTAAAATTATTTGCTACTTTTAACTAATTTGTAAAAATCTAAATTATAACTCTCAGTAGCCTTAATTTCTCAGTCTTTCTTAAAATAGCATTTGTATGTTGTTGGCTATTTATCACAGAGTCAAATAATTTTGTTTGAATGAAGGTTACGTGTTCTGAAAAGTTGTGATACGTCTAAAGAACTATAGATATATTTCTTTATTTGTCATATAAATGTAGGTCTAGGTGTAGCTTAGTTGTTAGCGTGTCGGACGGTGTATGTAAGAGCCAACAGTTCGTGTGTCATTGCATCAAATGTTGCGCTCCGCACTTTGGGGCAGTAGGTACGTTAAAATAGTAACAATTAAATCCTATTATTCAGTGACAGGGTTGGCGGTGGGTATTGTTGACTAAACGTCTTCTCTCCAGGCTATAAGTTCAAAATAGGGATGGCTAGCGCAGATAGCACTTTTGTGGTTTTGCACAAATATGCATAAACAAAGAATAAATAAATTGCATTATTTTTGTCAAAACTAGCGCTTAACGTTGGCATTGTTTGTGGCAGAGAAGAGAATACAGTAATTTGAATTGTTAAAAAGCATCTTACTAGGAAGTGTTAGTGGGTTAACCTTCTAGCGGGTGAGCTGTCCTAAGTTTGAATATAAGCTGGGGAAATGATAGTCCAAGAAATTATACGTTTTTCGCTAACTGACTCATAAATCTAATTATGTTTGCACAACATTACTACTGTAAGAGACACCAACTTACAGTTCTGTGGATTCTACAGGAATATCTTTAGGTACCACTCTCAACTTCTGTCGACTACAGTGAACAACAGATCCAGTACAGGTGCAGCCCGGTGGGCAGGGAGAACGTGCACCACACCCATCAGCTAGTTCAAATTCTGTTAATAATAATAATAAAAAAATCAACAAGCCAGTACTTCAAAATACAGCTTTACATACACATTCGAACACTATAAATAGTTATCGTTTTAAAGTTGAAACAATTATTGGGTCCCTCTAAGTGGTGTTACAACGATTAGAAAAATGTTTAGGGTATATATATATACATCTCAGTGGAAACTTTTTACAGTAGAAGAATGCTTGTAAAGTAACTGTTAAACATACCCTAGCAAAAATAGTCTTTAAAACCATAGTGGATTCATATACCACTAGTAAAAGATTCCATCAAAAACAATACCATGAAGCAGCTCCAAAATGTTGAGATCTGTTGCATCGTAATAAAATACTAATACAATCACTGGTCGAATTGTATAGTAGAACACTACAATGTACATCATGAGACAACAAAAGTAGAAAAATCTTATTTAATAACACGCCATATCCAATTAGAACACTACAACATATACTACCTGTCGTACAACATTAGAACAATACAACATACGTTATCTGTCGTATAACATTAGAACACTATAACGTACGCTATCTGTCGTATAACATTAGAACACTATAACATATACTACCTGTCGTACAACATTAGAACACTACAACATACGCTACCTGTCGTATAACATTAGAACACTATAACGTACACTATCTGTCGTATAACATTAGAACACTATAACATATACTACCTGTCGTATAACATTAGAACACTATAACGTACGCTATCTGTCTACAACATTAGAACACTATAACATGTACTACCTGTCGTACAACATTAGAACACTACAACATACGCTACCTGTCGTATAACATTAGAACACTATAACGTACGCTATCTGTCTACAACATTAGAACACTATAACATGTACTACCTGTCGTATAACATTAGAACACTACAACATACGCTACCTGTCGTATAACATTAGAACACTATAACATATACTACCTGTCGTGCAACATTAAAACACTACAACATATACTACCTGTCGTATAACAATAGAACACTACAACATTCGCTACCTGTCGTATAGAACATTATAACATATGCTACTTGCCGTACAACATTAGAACACTACAATATACGCTACATGTCGTACAACATTAGAACACTATAATTGTAGGACAGTAATATACACTACCTGTCACATAGCATACCAGTACCCATCATCTGATATAGCAGATACAGCACAATATTATACTATACTAATGTGCACACCACACCAGAAAGCTATGATATACAACAAGCATCACAACAGTAATATACATAGAACTTAACGTACCACAGTAAACACTGACACGCATCATCTGTTGGATCATTTTATAACACTATACTTAACACCACCTGTCGCACGTCAGTAAAATAATAAAACGTACCAAGTCTGTTATACTAGACTTTTCCAAACTAGATTGAAATATATCCCACATGTCGCACAACAATAGAGCATTTTAAGTTTCCATAAACCACATTTGAAAGTTAACATGTTCATTGTGAACTGATAACGTATACAATATGTTTTTGTTTTAGATTTAACTTTTACTTAACATTTTACATTATAAAAAAACGCTAGGTGTGAAGAATTATTCTTGAACTGTAATTTGAATTTTTCATCTCTGATTATGCATGTGCCTGTTCAGTCTTCCGAAGCATGCAAGAACAACTTGCTTAAGTCTCTTGACATAATACTCCTATTAAAATTATTCGTTGGGCTAAAATCCGTTGTATGAAAATCACACAAAGATAGAACACTATAACAGAATCATCATAAGACAAACAAGAAATGAACAGGTTTTAATAGGTCATTTTTTACACGATATTAGAAAAATATTTTACACAAAACCTTTCACATCATATTAGAACACTATTCTAGAAATAACCATATTAGAACACTATTTCACGGATAACCTTTCATATCACAATATCAATCTACAACACAACTTAAAGCACACGCACGCACACACACACACATACACAAAGTATTCAACATGTACCGCTGCACTGGAAGTCCTTTAGCTGAACATCACTAATTGGTATTTCCTTCAAGGAACTGGGAGACTCACAACGAGGGCTTCCAATCACAGTCTTTCTCTCATGAAGCCACTCGGCCAACCACCGAAGATGACAGTTACAGTTGAGAGGATTGGAGAGTAAGTTTCTGTTGGAAATGAATTTTGAATTCTAGGTTATTGATGTAATGAACAACTTATACTTTTCTTTTATATAAAATATATCTTTTAAGAAGAGCAAAGGAATATTAATGTGAAGTTTTATATTTGTAGGTGTATTTTTATAGAACCATACTTCAAGAACTATATCGTAATAGGATTGATTATTCACTTTGAAATATTTCAATCTTAAAAAAGTCTGAAAGCATAATTACATTTTGAAGGATTAAGTGAAATATTGCAAATACTTCTTCGTTGTTTTCTGTATGATTTAGTGACTTTTATATCAAACTTGAGTGCTATTAGATTTTTTCCAAATTGTTTTAGTCGATGATCAAACCAGATACTTTTTAGTTAAAGAAATATAAAAATATAACTTTAATCCATAATATTTTGACTAGATCTAGAGATCCAGCACTATTATTTCGAAATAAATTTTAACTTTCATACAAGGAACAGTGCGGCCAATTTTTAACGTGCCGAAATGTAGATGAAATGGTCAAAGGCTCGCGCTGTGACGCCGTCGAACACGATTCGCGCTTTTGATGAGGGTGTGTTATAGAAGTTACAGTTAATCCAATTACTCTATTTAAAACTGAACAAAGCTCTATGGTGGCGGGTGGTGTTGAGTAGCTGCCTTTCTTGTGGTTAGTAGTTCAAAACTAGGTCATTTATTAAATGTGCCAATAAGGTGACGTTTAAGTTTGAATGCAACTACTTTCCTATTGTTTGTGTTTGGCATGTGCTAATTCAGTCTATTACTGTTTATGTACGTGTGTTGCAGGGTTATCTAATTAATTACCTTTTGAGTATTAAATATTATATGAACTATGACATAATTATATAGAGATTTTTCGTTAAAATATGACATTTTCTCATCTAATTTCGCTTTTTAATTTAGACCTTAAGTTTACAAATAACCTAAATGCATTAAATTTAATAATTTAAGCCTAATTTAAATCTTCCACTTTTTCAAATTCCACAAAGTGCGTGTTGTTGGATTTGTGGTCGAAAACTCCGCTGAAATCGAGGATAGTCTACTCAACTGATCACTGCAACTTATCCATAATACATTTTATACTTTCTTATTGGTGTCACCGTAAATTAATACACGTTGGTTCCAATTCAAAAGTATTTAAATGAAGCCTTATAACTTACTTTTGGTCTATGTTTGGAGATCTTGATATCTATTTCTGCCAATAATGGCACACGCCCATTTTGTTTTAACTTTAACTTACCATTAATAATAGATAATAAGTAAGAATCAGAGTATAAGTATCATTTATCAATCTTTATGTTATCTTCTAACTAAATGCTGTTTGGATTTTTGCATGCAACATTCCTCAAATTCGAGGTTACTAATTACTATAATATCAATTTAAAAACTGCGAATTAAATATACTAATCACAGCTGAAACCAAGTCTCATGCTACTTCTTTTATATTAACAACATAATAATGAGCCCTATTTACTTGAGTGATCTTATATCGTATAACGAACATTCACACTATGCCTAGGATGCGTGAACAGTAACGCGAAAATGACCGTCAAGAATGGCACCATTCTTCAACCAAGACTACCAATTACAATGCATAAATGGTACTTAGGACCACCCAATATTCTTTATAGTAGCTACTTATTAAAGTATTAAGTGCTCTCTCAGTGAAGATACTAAAAGGCTTCATTATGTTCAATTCCACAACTTGAAGCTTTTTTTGTAACAATAATGTAGTTATTTACACTCACATTTTCTCACTATCAAAGGTTATTTTAGAAACTAAACTGTCTTGGAATTTGTTGTTTTTACTTTAGCAAAGTTAAACATAAATGTTCTTTTTCTCCAAACTCTCAAAGAACACCAAAACGGTAACTCCTTCTAGTTGGTGTTGATAGCAGATTGAATCGTACAGAAAAGATCACAACAAGGTGTCTCTTCCATAATGCATACTTGGCTCTCAACGGCGACTTTGCAGGCCAGTCAGAAATAAAAGGGTAAAAATAACGACCCAGTGTTTACCAATCTAGAATACGGACCTCATGTGAGCGATTTTTGGTTTCAACAAGCTAAATTTACTAATCAAATTTGATAGAATTTCATTTCTAAGCCTATTAGTTGCACTTATGCTTTTCCATGCTCGTACAGATTGATTTACGACGTTAAAATTATACTGTAGTAAGAAGATATAAAAGTAGGCTTTACTTACAGTGTTGAAAGAGCTCTCATCCTTTCGAACGATCCCGGCATGATACATCGTATATTGTTGTCGTACAATGACCTGGAGAAGAGTGAGAGGTTGACATTGTAATGTTAAAAAGTGTACAAAACACACACACACATTGAAATATACCACACTTAGAAAAAATAAAATGTCACTGTAAACCATTTTGTATTTCTGTATCTCAGCAACTCTTTTAAATGTAACCGGCAGTTCATACTTTTCGAACTACCAAAAATGGAAATAATTAAATCAGGCACAAAAACTGATCGCGTAATCAGCAGAGTGTTGTGATAAGAATAAAGATTCTGTGATAGATTTCGATCAGTTAGATTTTTAAAGCTTGTTCACAAAATAGTCAGTTTGTGACATTTAGGAGACTTTTTTGTTAAGCGAAAAGCTAAATACAATAGGCTATCTATGCTGTGACCACCACAGGGATCGACCCCAGAATTTTTAAGTTATAAGCCCTCAAGCTAACTGCTGAACAACGGGGGATGTCAATATAGAAGAGAACACAGCTTTAAGAACGTACACATTAATACTAGTTTAATTTGCCTTTTTATTGTTGTTTATATCCGAAGATTTACAAGTTGCGGGAACCGACAAAAAGAACATGATTGAAACAAAGAGCAGTGGTATTGGGTTCATAATTTATAAAACAACAAGTAAAGGTTTGATTGAAATAGAAGATTACGTGACGATCTACTCAGGCAAAGAAAGTCACACAAAATGTATTGGGTTAATACGTGGTAAAACAACATTTAAAAGTATAAAGGGTAGTGGTCAGTATCAGACAAGGTTACAATGATGAAATTGGTAGTTAAATCTAGGGATATTTGTTTACTTCAGCTAGGTGCATTAACGTCGAATCACCGAAACGAAAAAAGGTAGAAAAGTAGAAACATAACATCGTTGTACATGATGGTTTAGGAAAGAGCAATGACAGAGGTAAAGAAGTGATTCAATTCTTTAAAGAAATAAATCCAGCTATAATGAACACATTCTTGAAACAGCACCCAAGAGGCTGTACACTTGGAAACGTCCAGGAGATGTTTCCAAGAGTTCAAATAAACTTCATAACGGTCGATATAAGGTTCGAGAATACTGTAATGGACACAAGAACGCATCCAAGTATTGACTGCAATAGTGACCACGTACCAATGATATAAAATCTGAGAATAAAAATGTAAGTCACAAACAAGAAAGACAATTTACTAGACTTATCCCAACTGAAGCAGACAGAAGTTATAGTGAGATTTACATACCAAAACTAGCAATTATTTTCAATACTCAAGAGATGAGAAGAAAGACAACACCCTCGGTGAAGAGCAAAAAGTTTGAGGAGACGTTTAACAGTATATCAACGTGCAGGGTAGCTCAAAATACAGTGAGATGGAAAGCAAGAAATAAGATATAATTATGGATGACTGAGGGAGTACTAAAAGTGACGCAAAGAGATGGACAAAAAACACGAGAGGAATGTATAAAAGCTAAAGATACATGGTGAAACCTGAACTGTGTAAAGCCATGAGAGGGTAAGGGAGATGACAAGTAAAACAAAAAGCAAGGAAATAAATACATCAAGGACAGGAATGTTGATATGCTAGTTGACATCAAAGAGAGATCGAAAGAATATATCCAAGAGCAGTGTGAATACGACAAAGAAAAAGAGAGCAGTGTAACAAGGAAGGCTCTGAAACATTGAAGAAGACAGTAAGAAACACAATAAATATTATGAAAAAACGGACAGGTAACAGGAAACGGTGCAACAGGTACGAAAGTGTTGAAAGGTTGGCGTTAAGAGGACTAGTAACTTATGCAACATGTTTTACAGCACCAGATGTATATCATGTGAATTACAGAAATCTGTATTGTAGCAATACCAGAAACATTAAAAGCAACAAAATGTTTAGACCTTTGAACGATAAGACTGATGAGCCATGTTTCAAAACTTTGCTATGAACCATTCTTGTGGGAAATAGTAAAAAAAGAAGGTAGATAACAGTATGTACGAAAAGATTAGTTTGTACTTCAAGACTAATGTGGTACATGTAAAGGAATCAGTTATGAAACATTTGTAAACGTAAATACAGACGATACATATAATACATAACAAGCTTTAACTAACACTGCATAATAAAACAAAGTCTCCAGGGCACAGATGTCGTAAAATATGTGTCCTGGTGACTCTGTTTTGTTGTGCAGCGTTTCGGTTAAGCCTTGTTTTATATTATAAACATGGCCTATTTAATCAAAGCTTTGGTCTTGCTATTTGTAATTCAGTCATTCCTTTTTTGATGTAAATACTAATTTAGTTATTTAGATAATGTTTATGTTTACATTATATATGCGTTGCATTAACTACGAAAAGGCGTTCGATAAAGATAAAGCCCAAAGAATTGAAAATAGTTGTTAACATCAAGAGGAGCGTACGACAAGGATGTGTGTTGTAACCAAGTCTTTAGTTTATATTCAGAACTCATCGTTAGTGTACTAGATAAAGAAAATGACTTAGAATTTGGAGGAAGAGTGATCAGTAGCCTACGGTATGCAATAGACTAATGGGAAACAGTATTAGAGATCTACAAGCAATGCGAGTAAGATGAAAGTGATGGTTGTGTCAAATATGAAATAAATCTCAAGAGTAAGAATGAGAGAGAACGAAGACATATTGACATAGGTAGATCCGTTTCTTTCTCTACTCACAGAAGACGGAAGATGCCAGAGGGAAACAGGAATAGCTGAGATAGCAAAATCTATTTTCAACAGTATGCATATTAACATACAAGAAAATTGCCACATAAATCATAATAAGAACCATGAATTACTAAGGTCCATCCTCTGATATGGATCAGAAGTATCGACGATATATCTAAGACAAGAGCAGAGGATTTCGAAGTGTGGTGCATAAAAAGAATGATGAGAATCAGCTGGACGGAGAAACTAAGAAATTATGCAACAGTGGAAAACCAGGGATGTCGACAATGCTACTTGACACCATCAAACACAGAAAGCTGTGGTATTGCTGACAAATCATAAGATATAAATATCTACAGAAAGATCTCTTCTATGCTAAGGTGGATAGTAAGAGTATGGAGAGAGGAGTAAGAATATGAAAGAATAGGCTTAGATGGCCTGGAGCAGTACCGGAGTGCAGCAAGGGAAAAGAAACAGTGAAAGAGAATGATCGCTAACTTCTGTGAAGTGAACAAATTGACTGACTGATAAAATGATACATTTAAAGAAACTCATTCTTGCACGTCTTTTTAATCTAAAAACTTCAACTTTGTGTTATTTGACTTTCTTGTTTTTTTAGTCCTGATGAAAGAAAGTCTACAATCGGAAAGTGCTTGATTTGTCATGTCTGTTTGGCTCCACGTAAACTTACGTGGTGTGGTCACGTAGTTAAAGAAACCAAAACTTATATAATTTTGTAGACCAAAAAAGTAGGAATATATTAGTTTTATGGAAACCTGAGAGGCACAGCTTGAATTCCAATGTCATTTTTTAATATATACTAACAAGCACATCAAGGCAATAATTCGTTATAACAACAAACACAGCTAAAACGCCCTCGCAAAAGTTTATTTTTTAAAAATAAACAATAATTGTAAATATACATGCGAATATAAGCAAAAAATATAATCAAACTTCGTCCCTTATTTTGGCATTAACTTGGTATATGTCAAGACTTGTTCTCCCATGTGAATATCATAATTACGAAAAGACTGTTACAGTTTCTTCTTAAGAATAGTCTAAGTAATCGAAGTCGTTTTGGTTAAAAATACACTCGAAGAAAAAAATATTTCATGTGAATAAAACATTAAAGCTTTTCTGCAAATAAAAAGTTTCCTTAAACATGCTTATGTAGTTAAATGTCACATATGCATTATCTGTGCTACAAAACAACAACCTCTAGATAAACTAATAACACGGAGCTAAAACGCTCTTTAAAGTTAGCATTAAGAAATATTAGATTTCTAGCACCAATATACTAGACAGCCCCAAGAAGGAACTCTAAGTGGAAAAGTAAACTCACAGCATTCGCAAGGATCCCAGCTCGACAAAGGAGTCATTATTTATACACGTTAGATGGTTACTTGGTAGCAATCTGAAATGGGTATCCACGTGGTTAGAAAGGAACTTCAGCATTACAGAAACAAACAATGCGTGAACTAGGCTGACACAAAGCATGCTATTTGACTTAGCCTTTTCTTTACGTTAGCAATAAAACATACAATGAACTCGAGAATACCTTTACTAGATTAACAGTCTGCCTTAAGATAAAAGGCAACTTTATAGCAGTCAACAGTATTTTTACCAAAACCTCATTTCGTAGTACCTTAGTTGTTTAAAACAAATCACTTGACAGTAAGTAAGTACTCAGGTAAGCAATATCAACGTACTCACACTAATATAATTTCTAAATGTACTGTAGAATAAATAAGTAAGCCACAGAGAGATAATGTCAGTTTATATTATCTGCATAGTCAGTTTAATATGCCTGATTACTTAATATTATTTAGTAGTGTCTTCAAGAGTAAACCAATGGTATTAGTATTTTCAACTTAAACGGCACCTTATATGGCCTTGGCCTAACCAGTTAGGCCACAGACCCCTAGAGTTCAGCTATAGCCGTCCTTATCTTTAAACCGTTGTCCAGAGGGTGGGTAGCCAGTCAGTAGCACCCGCCGCCATAAGGACTTTGGCTGTTTGTTGGAAAGGAATAACAGGATTGTTAATCACTTTTATAACACGTCCCGAGCTGAAAGCACATGCACGGTCCACGTGGTACTTGTCAGTTAATATTACTTGGTCATATGTTGTATGATCAATTTGGTAGTGTAGAGTGTACTTGTCAATTAATATTATTTGGGCATTTGGTAGTGCAGATTGTACTTGTCAGTTAATATTACTTGGTCATATGTTGTATGGTAATTTGGTAGTGTAGAGTGTACTTGTCAGTTAATATTACTTGGTCATATGTTGTATGGTAATTTGGTAGTGTAGAGTGTACTTATCAGTTAATATTACTTGGTCATATAT
>NW_013666475.1:383766-384629 GCF_000517525.1 Limulus polyphemus
ACTATTTTGTGGATTTGTTTCTGACAAAGTGGAATCCTCTTGTTTATTACTATTGTAGCTTTCAACAGGACAGAGAACAGTTTCTTCATTGGTTTCTTTTTCAAATCAAAGAGGTCAAAGTGCAAGATTGTGAACATGCTATTTTCTGCCATCAAAAGGAACAGATGCTGGCTTACTGGTGTCATCACTTCCAGCAAGGAAAGCTCTCATGAATTTGCTTGACTCCACCATAGAAGCTGCAAATTATGCACGTCTTTTGCGTCCCTGTGCCTCACTTTATTTTTTCGACATAATGGGCTAAAAGAATAAATTAATAAGTACTGACTACACTATTTAGTTGCAACATGCAAATTGTCAGATGAAAGGAAGCATTCTACTTTCCTAAGTTCCTAACCACAAAGTATATTTAAATTATACAATTATAGTTGAAACTCAGGACTAGTTAGGCACATCTGGACCTGGTTTCACTTTAACTGCCATTATTTAGACCACCCATACTCATGTTAATTAATGTAACACAACAGTAAGAATATCAATGCAGATGAGTGTATATGCTGGTAAATCATGCTTATGAGCACCATATAAATTACTGACAATTGCTAAATCACATTTAAAAACTCAATAGGTTTAACTACACTACAGGAGACAAGTCTGAAATTGCTGGAATGAAAATTACACACACTGTGGAGAATGGTGTAATCATAACATAACATAAGCCTAGAGGCTCAAAGGCTATATTTAATATTAAAGGTTTTGACAGAATGAGAAAACTTAAATATAAGCTAACTAATTAGTGGTGCTAGATTACAGTTCCTAGATTAAGTCGCTGGTACATCTAGATCTAACATTCATGTTAGACCTGT
>NW_013666475.1:384639-385543 GCF_000517525.1 Limulus polyphemus
CTTCAATTATACCAAAAAAGGTAATAACTGTTGTTTCCTGACTTGCAGCATGAAGACATGCTAAGTTCAAACTATTGTCACAGTTTATAAACACTGCTTTTGGATTTTTATTCAGAATTCTTTGTTGAACGCCTGACAGATGACCTGACATGACAGCAGCATTATCATAACATTGTGAACAACAATCACTCAATAAAATTCCATCCGCTTCTAGTTTTGTGCTTATTGTTTTCACAATATTGACAGCGGCTTTTGCCTTTATCTGTATAAAGTCAATAAATGACTCTTTGACTTCTACTTTTTTTGTCTTAAAGTCAATGTCAACAAACCGAATCACTTGGGCCAATTGCTCGCGATGGGCTAAATCAGGTGTGGAATCAAACAGAATACCATAGTATTTGTTTCTACGAATTTCTGACAAACAATAATTTCGCAAATGTGAAGCCATGCGTTTTATAAACTCATTTTGGATTTCAGGAGAAAGATAAGATGTTGACGATTGCTTGTTTTTAACATGCTCTAAATGCTCTTTCATGACTGGATCATACTTTGCTAATAACTGCAAAAGTGACAGGAAATTTCCAGGGTTTTCTTTTGAGGCTATGTCCTCAGTATGACCACAAAATGCAAGATTCTGAGAAGCTAAATATTGTGTAAAATCCAGCAACCATCACAGTACATATCTCCATTTATTTTTTTTCTTGCTGAATTTGCCTTTGCAGCTCTTCATCAATGCTACTTTGAATACGAATTCGGCGCTCAATTTCTTTCCAAGCAGCAAATGACTCACGATTTTCATGGGCATTTAACTTTTAATTTTTTTCCACTTAGATAATCCACCCCGTGTTTTGAAAGCAGACCGACTATCGGATGTCATACATGCAGATGAAAAAAAGAAGACAAC
>NW_013666475.1:386543-394231 GCF_000517525.1 Limulus polyphemus
GACTTGTAATGATTACTGAAAGTCTGCCAAGTTTAGTAGTATCCAAACTATAATGACTTTAAAGGAGTTCAAAGTGGTCACATCATTGGTCAATTCAACCAAGCCCTGCTGTACCGTACAGCAGAGTTTCTTCGCCAACTTCAAATCCTTGTTTATTATTCTGTTAAGGATACCAGGAGAAATGCTAAGCTCCTTGGGTGCGAGAGTTATCTTTCCTACACCTTACAGGTTAGGGCGTATTACAGGATTGGTTGGAGGTGTTGTTTCAGAGCCTCTTGTTATTTTCCGTTTTTTTTATAACACTGATGTTCACTTCTTAGAAAACTAAAAATCCGGAATTCGACTCCCCGCGATGGAGAGCGCAGATAACCCATTGTAAAGCTGTGTAGCTTTTGGCTAACAAAAAACACCAACAGTCCTTCTTTGAAATGTTGTGTCTTAAGTTTGTATTTATCAGTTTCGCTGTGCGAATATCTTTCCTTAGATTTATATATTCCAACACACTTAAGTCTATGTATGACGGGTTTGCACTATAGGGATTTCTCTATAAACCAAATATATAGGCTCTAAATAATCCGCCATAAGTGCCATGGTTCACACCGGCAGGGAAACGCTAGTGATACTAGCAGGCAATTCGTTCTTCAAACACAAACAATACGTATACTGATTACTCCTTGTTAGCTTTCCGCCTATGGTGCTATTCCCATTCCTGCTCAACTCAAGTAATTTCCAGCAATTTTAGACATTTATTTACAGGACCTGTAATGCGATTTATGTTAACATTATTTATTTAGAAAAGAGTTGGTTTTAATACCAGGTTTCCGACACAATGCCTTGAAAATCTTTAAGTTTCGCGTTTAACAATATCTATCTCGACTAAGAAAAAAAAGTCTTGTATGACCAATTTTGTATTCTATATAATGTATAATTCAGTTCCGAACTGTAAAAATGTATGCTAAGCCTAATGACTGTTACTGCAACATAGGCGAAGGCACACTACAATTTTTTAAACGTGGAGAATATATATATGTATCTAGCCTTCATTTTTACGATATTTATTAACCCACGTTATATGTCTTATATAATGTCAATATACAAATAAAATGAAACCCAACCAAAAATCGGTAATATCAATCAGTTAAAACAAGAAAATAACAAAGTAAAACGTAATAACAAATTTCGAAAATGTAATAAACAGCTCACGTTATGTCATATGACTTCCTAAATCATTCACTTGGCACATAAGCTATAAGTATTTTAGGTTTTAATCTAAAACTACATAATGTTGTTACTTATTACATACTTTAAAATGTTTAAGATAAGATGTAAAAATATCACTGATGTATTAAACTTTATTTTAAATCTTCATAAAGATTTTTGATAACGAAAAGCTCTCAAAAATCTGATGCAAAGACTTACAACTTGATAAGATTTGGTAATTTTTTGAAGATTCCAGTGTTCTTGAATTTCTTGAAGCTGTTATCGTTCAAACGCCTGAAATAGAGTTCACTTGTTATATTAACTCATCTTCATTGACTCACTATTTTATCACAACTTGTTATATTAGCCCATCTTCACTGACTCACTATTTTATCACAACTTGTTATACTACCTTACTCGATTGACTCACTATTTTATCACAACTTGTTATATTAACTTATCTCGATTAACTCACTATTTTATCATAACTTGTTATATTAACTTATCTCGATTGACTCACTATTTTATCACAACTTGTTATATTAACGTATCTCGATTGACTCACTATTTTATCACAACTTGTTATGTCATATGACTTCCTAAACCACTGAATAACTATTTTATCACAACTTGTTATATTAGTTATATTAACTTATCTTCACAGACTCACTATTTTATCGCAAGTTGTTACATTAACTCCTCCTTACTGACTCACTATTTTATCACAACTTGTTATATTAACTTATCTCGATTGACTCACTATTTTATCACAACTTGTTATATTAGATCATCTTCACAGAATCACTATTTTATCAAAACTTGTTATATTAGATCATCTTCACAGAATCACTATTTTATCAAAACTTGTTATATTAACTTATCTTGATTGACTCATTATTTTATCACAAGTTGTTATATTAACTCATCTTCATTGACTCACTATTTTATCACAAGTTGTTATATTAACTCCTCTTTACTGACTCACTATTTTATCAAACTTGTTATATTAACTTATCTTGATTGACTCACTATTTTATCACAAGTTGTTATATCAAATCATCTTCAATGACTCACTATTTTATCACAAGTTGTTATATTAACTCCTCTTTACTGACTCACTATTTTGTCACAACTTGTTATATTAACTTATTTCGATTGACTCACTATTTTATCACAAGTTGTTACATTAACTCCTCTTTACTGACTCACTACTTTATCACAACTTGTTATATTAACTTATCTCGATTGACTCACTATTTTATCACAAGTTGTTACATTAACTCCTCTTCCCTGACGAACTATTTTATCACAATTTGTTATATTAACTCCTCTTCCCTGACTCACTATTTTATCACAACTTGAAATAAGGCATCACTGTCTTGCATAAACGTAACAATGAAAAACTAAATCAAAAGTGACTACTATAGGTATGAAATAATATTTGTATTTCACCTCCACATCAAGAATAACAGAAGTGTGAAGTATTTTCCTATTTCTTGTATATATATGTTTTATTAGAAGAAACTAAAAGACAGATTTGGAGTTGTCTCTCAAAGATAGTTATCAGAAAAGTTACATGAAATTATTTTTGTTTGGTTTGGTTCAGTGTATAATACAAATATATAATCATAAAAACACACGAATCTATATCCGATTCAAACATAATAATTAGCTCGAGAATTGGACAGATAGCCGGTTATATGCTGAGTGACAAAAAGACGAAGAGATATATAAGACTGATGCCTACCTATTTAAATTATAAAAGAAATAAGATGTTTTGTAGACAAATACTACAAATGACGCCATTGTAAAGGTTTATTTTATAGTTCTTTATATTAAGTTCTCGTCCATTTCATGTTTGGCAACAACGAGTTGCGAGTAGCTGGATTATTTGATACCATGTTAAAATGTTAGACTTTTGAAGTTGTTACTTAAATTTCGTTATAAAGAAGCAATGCTGATAAGCAATAGAAGAGTTATCCGTACATTGAAAATAATAGAATGATAACCACAACATCCATCTACTCTGATTTGATGCAATGATGTTCCATTGGAGCAATTTCGTCCATCTTTGATTGTTCTCATTACGATTGCTGTGATTGTAACGAGTTTCTGTGAAGGACGGCAAGGACAATCTTTGACCATACATTCTGACAAGTTTTCCACAGACCCTCCAATATGGGTGGACATCGGCTCCCAGGATCACATTTAAACAAATCAAAGGCACAAAAATTCATTAGAACTGCAGCACTGGAACTTATAGATATGTGTTGGTATGAGATTGATCTAGTTTCCTTTGCAAGGTTGTTATCATTACATTTAGGAATTCATTCATTTGAACTTTGGTGAACAGAGGCGTAACTTTGCAAGGTTGTTATCATTACATTTAGGACTTCATTCACTGGAATTTTGATGAATAGAGATGTCACGTCAAAACTCACTCTGTGTGTTATCTTCATCGATATTTTATCCATGTTAACGACAAGTACTCTTGTCAATTTGTTTGTTTGTTTCAGTACTTTACACAAAGCTACACAGCTTGCACATAACCGTTCCTAATTTTGAGCTGATAAGACTAAAGGGAAGGCAACTATCAACAGAACTCAATACAAACTCTTGGGCTACTCTTATTGGACCAAGTAGTGGAATTTGACTGTTACCCAAATGGCGGAGCGCGTTTTTGTGACAGTCTTCTGAAAGCGCTAGGGTTTTGTCAGTTCTTTTTTTCTGGATCTAGATGTTTTTAGAATCTTAAAATGAAGTGAGTATTTAACAAACGATACAATGACATCATATAAAGATTATCCATTATCAACCAGTTCTACTTAGGAATCAGATAAAGACTAATCTAATATTAATAACTTAACAGTAACTGAATGAAAAATGTCTCTGTTTAAGACAGTTTTGTAATATTTGTCTGCAGCTATACGATTTTCTTAACATTCCTACAGATGACGTTCCCTGTGGTCTTCCTGCGAATTTCATATATTCACTGACCTATCTCTTAACTAAACATCTTAATCCTAGACTTACACTATTACTAGGCAACAATGAATCACGTTTCAAAAATTCATATATGATTTTAAGATGACTCTTGTAGGTGAACATAATGTTGAAACAGACACATCAGAGAGTTTGGACTAAGGTTCCAATAAATAAGGCCCTAAATGTAAGGTTAAGAACATTACTAAATTTTATACCAAACCACTTCTCTGTCACAAAACTTAGAACAGACAGAAGCTTTGGATATATAATAACACAAATATAACGTCTTAATAACAAGAGAAAAACAAATTATTGATTTCAAAAACCTCTTTAAAGTAGCAACTACTCTAAACATCTCATCATACGAGTAGTAAAAGACAAAGTAAAAAAAACCAATAACTTTACCTTTGTTGCATCATCATCGGCAACTACGAAACATACATTTTTGATACGTTATAAAAACATCAGAAATACTTCACGACACACGGGTACAACTAAGATTTAAGTCTATATACACTGCAAATAACATTGGAGATATGAAACGAACAAGCACAAAAATTCTTTGGAAATACAAAAAAGTCGACTGTCGATTCTTATGTCTGAAAATGCTAACATAAATTGGAAAAGGATGCAAATTAATGCCAGATTACGCCTCTGTTCACCAAAGTTCAAGTGAATGAATTCCTAAATGTAATGATAACAACCTTGCAAAGTGACGCCTCTATTGACCAAAGTTCCAATAAATGAAGTCCTGAATGTAACCGAGATAGGCATTGTAAGGTGACAACTCTATTCACCAAAATTACAGTGAATGAAGTCCTAAGTGTAATGATATCAACATTGTTTTAACTTCAATTACTGCAACGTAGCTGAAAACCCGCTGTAATGTTTTTGTTACTATCTTTCAGTAATATTTGTTATTGTTGTTTTAATTAAATGGTATAATCATGGATTGATGAAATAATCATATAAAAACGACCAGTGATTCATTACGTATTTATACTTACTAAACATGTTGTAATTTGCATGTTGTTTTTAATTATTAGAAACTTAGAAAACAATGAAATAAACGATATAGAAGATGGTGCTTTTCAAGGGGCCTCGAACTTGATGGACCTGTGAGTATTTCATTTTGCTTCATAAGTTTAGAGATAAGAAGATATAGTATATATAAAGAGAACATTTTGTTTTTCGTTATTTTTAATCAAATGGATTAGCAATGCTTAGCTGTTGCTTCTTAGAGCTAACACTACCACAACCCTCTTTTGTTTAAATACGATTTGTTAAGTAACTTTAAATAATTTAATTCTATTTTGAAATGTCCGAATTACATCTACTTTTAGGTATTTGAATAATGAAAAGAAATATGTTCAGGGTTGAGTTTCGAATCTATCTTTTAATTTAAAAATAGTGAAATTTTTTCGACCACACAGATTACTTTAAGTTTCCATTCGTATATTCCACGTTATAAGCTTCTGTTTTCGTACTCCATATTGCAATCTTCTATTTGCGTATTCCATGGTGTAAATTTCTATTTTCACACTCCTTATATACACTTCTATTTGCACATCCTTGCTCATCTCCCATTTGTTAACCCCATAATGCCAAGTTTTGTTCGTGTACTCCACACTGTTAGCTTTCATTCGTGTACTCAATATATAAGGTCCTATTCGTGCAACTCTTATTGTGTACTCATATTGTAAGCTTTCATTAAAGGTTTCTGATTGATAAGCCCTACCTAGCGTACTCCATATTGTACGTTTATGTCGTGTATTCTAACGTGTACGCTTCTATTAATATTCTCAGGTTTGTAATCTTCCATTGATGTATGATTTATTGTTTACTAAATGTCGAAAGCTTTCAGTAATGTACTCCATAACATAACTTTTCTTTGTAAGCTACTGGTAATGTTCTTTATATTATAAGCTTCCAATAATGTATTCATTATTGTAAATATTCAATAATATGTTAGTATTATTAGCTTACAGTAATATATTCTATGTCAGTGGTTCCCAATCTTTCTCCAAATGACAACCACATAGTTCCGATCCCAAAATTTCACGGACTGATTCGTGCAATATTAACTTTTTAAAGTATTTTTAAATTAGACTGTAAAACAATACGCTTCAGTAGGTATATTTTAAAACACACATTGTTTTTCAACTGTCTTACGGACCGGCTGAAACCTCCCTGTGGACCAGCGGTCGGGAACCACTGCTCTATACTGTAAGCTTTCGCTTCTTTACTTCATATAGTAAACTTACATTATATAGTGTAATTTGTATTGTGAGATTGTATGGTTTTAAATAAAGATGCATGAATCTGCTGTTACTGCTTGAAAAAAAGTATTTCTCTTTTTATTCACTATATATGAAACTCACTGTCGTTTCCTGAAGGTACCTAATTGGACTAATGTTTTTACTAAAACACGCGTAAAACCTAAGAAATTCTTCTAAATACATCGATACAGTAGTCACTTTTACTAAATTGTGTATCACTGTTTATTCTGTTAACATTTGGGTGGAACTTTCAAGGCCTGTAGAGGGCGTAATATTATTTTAATTCGCGAAAACTTTACCTTCCTGCAGCCTTGTGTTAATACACAGGTCAGGGCGGAATCACGTACAACCCGCTAGGTTGGTAGTTCTCCTTCGAATGGTTTTTGTTATGTATAGAATCAGGTTCTCTTCTCGTGCGTTTGTAACATTTTTGTTTTGTTTTACACAGATTACGTCTCTATTGTTATGAGAATTTTCTTGTACGAAGGAACAGCCTTAAGAGTTTGTTGTATTTTTTGTATTGTTTTTTATTAACACACTCGTCACCGACGGTTATTTTCAGTTCTTGACTCAAGATATTTTTAAACTGTTTTATTTTGTGATGAGAATGAAGGCTAAATATTGGAATTTGTTTTTTTATAAAATGAGACAAATTTGTTAAAATATCATCAGTTGAAATGTTAAATTAGAAATATCACTGTGCAAGACTTTATCAAAGTCTGTTAAAAATGTCGACCTTGAAAAAGCACAGTAAGATCAACATGACGAGCTGAATGCATGGAAATAAGTGTCTAATTACAGACCTCCATCTTGGGTTTATAGATAAATCCTCTTTGTGATTTTGAGTAATTTAGTATTTTGATTTGTTTTATATTTCCCCAATAGTTCTTTAGACCATAACAAACTACGAGAGATCAGACCGAAGAATTTTGAGGGGCTATCAAGTATTAAAACTCTGTGAGTATATCTTTATATACGATAAGACTATTGCTTTTCTTTCTTAAATAGATTACAAGTCAGAAATGTGCGATTCATTTGTGTTGACTCGACAATCAAACGAAATTCAAAGTGCACACGAGCTCTATTGACTTAAAAACAACAAAAAAACATCAGGTAGCACGTATCAACCCATCAGTGGCGTAGCAAGAGGGGGCAAGGGGCAGTCGCCCCCGGGCGCAAGTGTGAAGGGGCACAAAATTTCCTCTGGCCTATAATGCCTATTAA